>NC_135867.1:25853141-25940641 GCF_031162955.1 Sander vitreus
TTTTCTCTGTCCAGGACGCAGAGCCGTTTCATTTTTTGATTGCAGCCCGTGTCCCATAAAATGCAGACACTTTGTGGTTGTGGGTGCCTTTGGGCAGAAATTGTGTACTTCAAAGAGGCAGTTTGAGGAAGGGACAGGTTTGAGGAAGGGGCAGTGTGTGTGTGTGTGTGTGTGTGTGTGTGTGTGTGTGTGTGTATGTGAGAGACAGAGAGAGAGCGAGAGAGAGAGAGAGAGGGAAAGAGAGGGAAGGGTGTCAGTGCCACTCAGAGTGCCCTGCAGCTTACTGCAGCTCCTCAGTAGACTCTGTCGTACTTCACCTGCTCCCTGAGACCCTAACTTGTGAGCTCTCTTGATAAAAAATCACGGGTTAGGCTCTTGGGACGCGGGCGGAGGGCACAATCGACTTTCTACCGAGCGTTCCAAGGGTGGAGTCGGAATGAAGCACCAACTGATTTACCTTTTTTCTTTTTCTTTTTTAATGATTATGTGGCAGGGACGGCGTAGAAGAATGAAGAGGAGTTGAAACATGAAAGTAGTTAAGGATAATAAAGTGCAAATATTTGGGGGATTTGTGTCCGTCACGTAATTTAAAAAGTTCCGATGGAACCGTGCATGTAGGAATGAGCATGTTTGGTATCGCCGATTTATTTTTATTTTTTCTTCGTTTTTGCAAAAAATTCATCAAGTACGGCTTTCGTGATCGCAGCACTGTCATCGCTATAAAAGCCCGAAAACACGCGTCCACTGTGCTGATGACCGGCATTGTATTCTCTCTTTGTCTCAACATCTTCGTTTGAATACCATTCAAGTAATACATGATCCGATTAGAAATGGCAGCACACCAACCACTCCGAAGCACCACACCCCAGACTCGTGTTGATTAACCCCTGTCACCACCACAGCACGGTATCCCAGAGACCCAGCCAATATATCTGGAACTCCATTACCAAGGCAGTCGTTGTGTATTGGATCACTCCGGCTTCATTATACGCTACAGGAGCAGCCGGAGACTAATGCCACATCTGCCGCACCGCTGCTGCTTCCACATTTTGAAGATTCTAATGCACACATTTGACAGTTCTGTTTTTAGCAGTCTGCTAACCTAATCCCTTGACAGCAGCTAACTCGTCCATATGCTCCTCTTTGTCTTTTTACACACATACTCAATTCTGTAACTTCAGTCGTACTGCTTCATCGTTTTCAACATTTCTCAGCTCAACTATCAGAAAGTGTGAAAATATTTGAAAGTTATACTATTGTTTTCCAATATCAATATCAGAATGTAGCGTTTCTCTACGAAGAAGAGTTATTTAAAAAAGCAAAGTTCCAAAGTTTTACGTACTAATTAACAAAGATGCGGAACCCCTAGGTCCAAAAGACAAATATCTAGGTTTAAAAAAAAAGAAAAGAAAAATGATTACAGAGCAATTATTTGGCACGGTTAAAAAAAAATTCACATACGTCATGTTTATGATTTTTTTTTTTTAAGTATTTAAATTGTCAGTGAATGACAGGAGCAGAAAGCGCTATCTCCTATGCATCAAGTTGCTGACTGTGTTAAACTCCGTGAACAGGACTCAGAAATGTGACAGTATATACGAATAAAAAAATAATGAGCACACTATTAAAGTTGAGTCAGTTCCACAGGAAGTTTGTCGCTTTCTTAATTTGATAATTGCTGTCGAAATTTTCCATTGTCAAGAGATGTCACTACCAAATTGGTTAATGGTATAAATCAATATTTAAACCTGGAGGCGGAGGGCGACTCAGACAGACGTTGTAATTCAGCAAGACAGGCTGGTAAAAAAAAGACCAGATTGAATAGAAAATGACAATATTGGACTGGTCTCTTATGAGCACCACTATAGAAGTGCAATTACAATAAATTAGGCCTGCTGGAAATAAATGTTATTTTCCTTTATGCAATTCAAAGGTGTGACTTCATTCACCATTGCAGCTTGACCTGGTTTTTAAACTTTCAGTGTCTCCCAGGGCAGCATGCTTTTCTGAAACCTAATTTCTGCTAAATTACCCATATTAGGAATGCAGTTCAAAACAATTTATTTTCTCTCTAATACTCTCCTCTCCATCTCTCTCCCAGTCTCCAGTCTCCCTCTCTTCCTAATTATGTTTTTTTTTTTTTCTTCTTCCCCGTCTCCCCATTTGGCTTCGCAGTGAACAATGGCGATGCCAACTAATCAGTCTGTGCCTATGCCACAGAGCCCCCAGCAACAGCTGAAGGAGTGCCATGCCCCATGAATACCAAACAGCCAGGCACAGTGCGACAAGTGCTGAGCAGTCAGACGCAGCGCAGCCAGAGCAGAGCCGGTGCCCACAAAACAGCCAGACAGTTTTATTAGGGGTCTGTCTGACAAGCAGCAAAGTCTGGCAACACCCGAGCCCACTGATGAAATCCTCACCGCGTCCCCCCCCCCAAACAGTTACAAAGCAGCATGCTCAGAGCAATCCGCCAAGGATCCAATAAATATCACCCCGTAAAAAAAAAAAAAAAAATCAGCTCCCGGCTAGTTTGGAACTCCGCTGGATATGGGGAATACAAACTTTGTTCAAAGTCAAACTCCTTCTCAACGAGCAACCGCCAAATGAATCTCTTCTGTGCCATCTCCACATTACCCTGCAACCGACACAACGGGGAGACAATCTCCTGCAAGCGTTCGCTGTAAAAGCTGCAGTTAAAAGAAAAAGGCATATTAATTCACTTTTGCATCTTTGACCTTTAGAGCATAATGCTTATGGAACATGTTGATGCCAAGGTTTTTGTTTGCCTTCCTACTAAGTTGATAATTAATATATTCAGAGGAAATGTAGAATTAGAAAGCTGCTTCATTTTATGAATGTCAAACGGTTATAAGAAATAATGTATGCATGGAATGTGAGTATATTTGACATAAGAATGGGTTTGTTTAACATAAGAGCAGTGCTTGTAAATTTACTTAATTCTGGAAATGCTCATTTTAATAAAATCTTTATTTTTTCTTTTTTTCTTCATATAAGTCATACTAAATCTGGAAGTGGTTGCAAAGTACTTAACAGCAGGGTGCAATAGCAGCTTTTTTTTCTTGTTTACACAGAGCCAGTCCAGTAATTTAAAACTAAAATTAGAATTATACATTGGTGACAGTTAAGCCAAAATGAACTCCATGAAAACTGAAAAGTGAGACGTTAAAATCTGCTGAAGAACTGAGTTCATTAGCTGACCAAGAAGCAAAAATTCAGCTTCCGCTTCATTTTGTGTAACGAGTGCAGCGCCTCAGCAAAAATGTATATGTGTTAATATAAATGTGGCGTAATAGGCTTCCATCATTACTTGTCCTAAATAAACAACATTCACTGTGTGGTTTCTATACTCAGCTAGTGTCCCCGTTCCTGCAGGAAAGATTGATTCAGACCTTGAATAGGTGTAGATAAACCAAAGGCTCCAGCTGATGGACCCGAGTGTGTGCGAGAGATTACACTCCATTGTTCAGAGGTGGTCATGTAACACACTGCGTTGCCACATCACTCCCTGATAAAAGCAATAAGGACAGATTAACATTCATCCCCCACCCACATTTGGATTTGGGGCTGGAGCTGACATGGAAATCAGATGGATTTAGTGAATTAGAGGGTATGTTTTATTTTTTTTTGCATTGATTGTCAGGTCGTGTTGTCTGGTGAAGCAGCTTAGTGTTCGGTGGATCTCTTATCGCAGCAGGATGGGGGGGCAGAGGCGGGGCGTCAGGTATGCCTGATAGCGTAGCAGCAGCGGGGGCGTCTGAATTTCCAGACACTGCGGCAGGAGGCCAGACAGTCACCTGAACACTCGCGCACGCACACACACACACACACACACACACACACACACACACACACACACACACACACACACTAGCCTATGACACCACAAACATGCACCTGAGCAAAAACATGCACGCACCTATTTATACTAACCCCCCCCCCAAAGTTTGCACTAAAGCCAATTCAATTTTTGTTTTTAATTCAATCAAGGGTATAAATCGTGGTGCCACTCGTAATGTAATTATCCCTGCGCATCGAAAGCACAAAAAGTTTCTCTTTTATTCTCCGGGCGACGGGGATGACAGATAAACTCCATTAACTTTCCAGATTACAGTAAGTGCTGTGGGAGGTGGGGGTGTCTATTGAAAGGGCGGGCGAGCAAGCCGCGCGAGAGACTTGAGGATTTCCACGGCGGGCCTGTGGCCACCGAGCGAGCACAGAGTCTGGAAAGTGGGACTGATGATTGAAAACCAAACAACAAAGCTCAAAGGGAGCCGAGTGACGGCCTGGCAGGCCAGAGGTCTCAGCACAGCCAACTGGAATGCTCCCACAGCTGGGTGTGTGTGTGTGTGTGTGTGTGTGTGTGTGTGTGTTTGTGTTTGTTCTGTCCTAAGGTCCACAGTATTTAAGGGTATATCCCCCCTCGGCCCTCCTCGCCCGGCTCCCTCGCCGAGTCCGGTCTTATCTCCCCTTCTCTGTCTGATCTGTGATTCACTTCAGAGGCGTTGCCAGGGAAACCTGGTATCTGGCGAGCAGCTTGATGGAGTTATTGAACTGTAACCGGCTGGGATAATTATGCTCTGTCTTGCAGGTTGGCTATCCAGTGGCTGGGACTTGAATGTGACCTATAGCTGGCCTGGCTTTGTCGCCACAGGCAAACACGTTTAACCCCTTGGCCACCCGACAGTTGGACTATAGTAACTTTGGCAGATATGCACAATCAGAGTTTACACTTTCAGCCTCTTTATGACTCTTGTGCCCTCTACTCTTCATGTCATTTATTATACAGGAACATTTAAAAGCAACAATTAAGTTACAAGAAACGGGCCTGACTCAGTTTAAAAACTGGTTTCCAGTAGGTTCCTGTTCTGCAGCAACATAGAACAATGAACCCAACCTCGGTACATCCACACAGAACATCACCCTTGACTAGACAGATACAAACACACAAAACATTAAATATGGAAAAACAATACATGAACAAATCCGTGTGTGCAAGTATGACTATCAAGAAGAAAGAAGTTTATATGACTTTTTGGAATATGTGATGGATGATAATGTTTGAATGTGATGGGGAATGTCATTCCAAATGTTGGTGTAAATATAGAAAAAGGATTTCTGACTGTAGTTGTTTTTGTATGGGGGAACTGGAATGAGTGCCTGTGAGACTGACCTAGTGAGGCGTAGTAGTCTGATATTGTGTGTCGGAAGAAGAACTGTAAGTGCTGGTAAAGAGCTATTTTGAATCTGAAAATAAAATGCAATAGCGTGGCTGTTTACGTAGTTCTTGTACGCCGACGCAACATTAGTGCTGCGATCAGTTATTTGATCACTTCTACGATACGTGTCTGATTTTGTCTTTGTATGGATGTCCTGTCTGGCTGTAACTTTGTGTCGTTCTGCCGTTGCGTCTCGACCAGTTTTCTTTTGAGAACGAAACCCGTGTCTCAGTGAGATTACCTGTCTATCCAAAGGTTCAATAAATGAGGAAATACATTGTATAAAATAATTGTTGACTTATGCTTAAAAGTATAAGTTCTCACTGTAACACACACACACACACACACACACACACACACACACATGCTTCTGTACACATCCACACAAGTTCAGCTAGCCTAGTCACATTCTGGTGGTTTGCTTTGTGTCCCTCAAACAGGTCATGACCAGGAATTCCTAGTGTGTCCTCAAGTGGATCCGCTAAGCCGCTGGGCAGGTGGACACTTGGATAATCACAGTGTTTTGAAGAGATCGTCTTTGATCTTCCACCACTAAAGACTCAGTGTTTCAGAGATAAATTCAGCTACATTTTGCTCTCAGTTTTCCTGAGGGTTTTCAGTGCACGTGGTCAACCCTCCTGTATTTCTTTCCTATTATCACACACTTATTCTAAATTGCTATCATTATCTCTTCTTGTTTAGGAGGCCTGACAATTGTCTGTCTTTCCCCGCGCCCAAAGGTAAGAAAAATCCCAACTCTTGAAACCTTACCTCCTAGTTTTTTCTGAGAGTGGAGGGTAGTGCTCGGGTGTATGACTGCGTTGTTTCGCTTGCG
Source organism: Sander vitreus (assembly GCF_031162955.1). Classification (NCBI taxonomy): domain Eukaryota; kingdom Metazoa; phylum Chordata; class Actinopteri; order Perciformes; family Percidae; genus Sander; species Sander vitreus. Next base: position 25,859,214 of record NC_135867.1, read on the forward strand.
CATTTGCAGCAGCAGAGTGAGTCAGTAAAAGTGTCAGACTGGCGTAACAGACGGCCTGCGCGAGCTAATTAGCCTGGAGTCATTTGGAAGCTGCTCAGCTCGGCCCAGGTGCCCACTGTGCACAGAAAGAGACCAGACGACCTTTTTACTCAGCTCCATCCCACCGCAGTCACTTAAAACAGTGATGGATGTTTCCCCTAGCGGCCCGCTCCCTACCAGCCCTCGTTTTCATTTTCTCTTCGCCCTCCCTCTTCCCCATCTCACCATTTTCCCCCTTCCTCTCCTCTCCCTCCAATGCCACTCTCCTCTTATGTGTCCCATCTTCTCTCCTTGTTTTTCTACCATTCTTTTACAGAATGATAGAAGGAATGACAGAAGGAAGAGGAATAAGAAAGGCAGGGGGATTGGAGTGAAGTGGAGGTTCACACACACACACACACACACACACACACACACACACACACACACACACCCCAACTCCTCATTAGTATGCAGTGGCTGTTGCTCAGGTGACATGGCCGCTGGATTGGGTCTCGGCTGCAGAAACATCAGCGGCGTGGAGGAGAGCGCGATAGCAGGTAAGGACAATGAGATCAGGCGGGAAAAAAAGGGAGACGGGGAAAGGGGAAGGACGAGAGACGGGCACAAGGCAAGGGATGGACTTCTTTTAAGGACTTAACACCCCAGCACATACACACCCTTATACACTTTACACTGCTGTAATGCGTACACACACATTTTCAGTCTAGCCTCCTCCCAAAGCCATCTCTACAGGAGAGGGCAGTAGAAGTGTGTGTTGTCTTTAATTAAATGTACTATCACTATCTGCTGAGTTATGCTAGTTGAGGTATTGCAGTCATAATTACCTGGGAACATGCAGTTTATGAAATATTCTGTATTTGACTTGGTGTATGCTGTTTCTAACGTGCATTCATTTATTATGCATTTATTTACTTGTTGTATTGTGTGTCTTAACAGAAAATGTAATAATTGTAGATGTTACAATGTCTGCTTTTCATATTGTAAACATTGATTTCAATAAAAAAAAAGTCTCTGTTGAATATGTTCTGTGTTTGGTTATTTAAGCAAACAATGAAGGGATCCTGCAGTTTTCATTGTTTTCACTTGTGAGGTGTCCATTCCCCTTGATATGTAGGATATTGGTTTTGTTGCCAAAGGCAACAAGGAGAGGTGTATTAGACAAATACTCTCACACTCATACACTCTGTGAGTGCGTGCGTACGTGCGTGGGGAGCAGTGCGTGGGGAGCAGTGCGGCCAGGCTGCAGATATCATCCATCTCCCTGTCACAGGCCCAAGGGCTGCTGGGAAAGTGGCAGACAGCTCCCCGGCTCCGACAACAGAGGCGGAATCCTAATTTTCCGACACAGAGTGCTTGAAAAACCTGGGCTGCTCCTCCCTCTCCAGCCAGTATGGAAAAACATTAACCCCACGATCCGGGAACAAAGCATGGAGCTCAGCCCGGGCCACCGCTGGCTGCAAGTCATATCAGCTCCCATCATGCACCAGCCGTGACTCTGAGCAGCAACACTTTGCAGCAATCACCTCCACTTTATAAAACATTCACAACGCCTCGAAGACTGCCGCGTTAAAGCTGCACGTATCGACCAACGCCATGAAATGAGTTCATTCCTTAATTTAGATCTGATTATTACTGACTGATACTTCATGACGTTGCAGGGATTTCATTTGTAAATATGTGTTTCAAAATAAAAGTCCTCCTGGCAGTAGCTGTTCTAACTGGATTACATGCTTTCTGGTTAGGCATGACTAAGTGTGTTATAAAGCTGTTGTCAGGCATTCTATAGCTTTTGTTAAATGTGCCAGCATTTGTTAAGTGTTTCCATTTCCCATCTCCAGTCTATCTAGGCATCAAATAAACATTGGCATGAGGGTTTCTCATTAATGTGTCATGTGTAAGTGTTAGCTTGTTATTTGAGCTTTGTAGTTTTACTAAAGTAAGGAAATTAAATAAATTAAAAAGCATTAAAAAATTCTCACATAGAGATGAAGTCAAGTGCGCACATGTCAGGTTACATTTTCAAGTCTAACATAATTATTTAGTTCTCACAGTTTCTATGAGTCCAACGTCATATATAATAATGGAGAAAAAAGTATAAATAAATGAATATGAATAAATATGTGAATACATTGTGTAAAACAAAATTTGTGTTAAGTTGCATGTAAACCGACAGTAAATTAAACTACTTTTCAACATAATACAGAATAATGTACAGAAACGGTTGACATAAAAACACATTTGAAATGATTTATACAGTAGATTGTGACTGAAATATTTATGAGTAAATCTTTTATGTCAGTTTCAGCTATTTAAATTTGCTCATTGATCTCATCTCATTACATGATTCCACTGTCAGAAACTGAGCTGGTTCTTTACTTCAGGGACACTGTCTCATTAACTGATCTCTGGCAGACAATTGCATTTGAATCCACATTTTGCAATATGTTTGTTCCTTGTTAGCAATGTAAATTTTGGAAGTAGTCCACCAAAGGCTGAGAAATGTCATGAATCCTCAGAAAATGTCCATGGAATAAAACTTTTACTTACAAAGAAGAGGATTTGTGTTTGCTTTTCTACATTTTGTATAAATGCAGAATTAGATTTGTCCTCCATAAGGTGATTTAGATATGCTGTTTTAGCATTCGGGGGTACTCGAGCAGATCAGACCACAGAAATGTTCTGCTCTGTCATAAAATGATGTATATCTGCTTATACTGCCACAATGTAAAAGAAATAAATATTTCAACAAACGTTATAATAAGATCATGACAGAAGATTGCATCTCATGTGAGGATAAGATGGGGATACACCATGTAGGAGTTGAGACAATTCAAGCTGTCGTGACAGAGGGTTTCATTTAGTCCCCGATTAGGGCTGACGCGGGCTTTAAAACCCATGCATGTATGATCAAAGCTGTGGGAACAAGGTCTGCTTTAGATCTTAGATTATTGTTAACAAATCTGTAGAACACGCCTCTGGGCTCAAACACATTCAGTATTGAGCAAACCATCCACATGTTGGGTGGGAGGTAATGTGTGTTAGCCAGCAGCCACTGTAGCTTACACAGAGCTATTACACTCGTCTGCATACTTATTTAACTGTAAAGCAAAGACGTGCACTTCCCATTATAATGTCTCCCACGCATAAACTGAATGTAAAGATGAAGTGTGACATAACACAGTGCCTTTCAGTCAAAGACTTAACACAGTGCTAAAAGACAATAATATCACATATGTCAACACAGAATCGTGTTTTATATATAATAGTATTTTTAGGGCATTTTAAGCGTTTTTTTATGGGACAGCTGAAGACATGAAAGGTGGGAGAGAGAGGGCAGCAAAGGGCCGCAGGTCAGAGTCGAACCCGCAGCCGCTGCGTTTAGGTATATGGGCGCGCGGTCTATCAGGTGAGCTACCCAGGGGCCCGTACACAGAATAGTGTGAGGAATTAACATTTTATTGTCCAAATGATTTACCTAACCCTTCGTTTTAACCCCTTATGTAGCATTAATAAGCAGTTATTAAATGGTTTATAACACGCTATAATGTATTTGTAAGTAGATATTGTGACATTTTAAGGGGTGTATGAACTGATAATGAATGCTTGACAAAATGGGATAACAGTTGTAATCATATAAAATATGTGTTCATATGTATTATGAATATGACATGATGTATTAATTTATTATGTTTACTAAATGTATGCATTTATTATATTTGTCGATGACATATTTAGTCATTTACAAACACTGACAACTCTCTGACAACTGAGTACAACTGAGTAAACTCCCTCCGCTGATGAAGGCCACCAGATACAGCTGAAAGCCAGAGAAGAAATCCAGTAAGTGGCCATTGAGTTGAATGTTTGAACCAGTGTTGTAGTTTAGTCACCTAAACCAAGTCATCACCAGGACCAGAGGGTGTCGACTCCGAGACAAGAAAATTAGTCTGAAGACTCGAGTTCTCCAACGCTGCTTCAAACGTCCTGAGTTTTTGAATGCAACAGTTTTAATGAATGTGAATGACTTGTTGTTGCAGTTTTTTTCCAACTGCTTACACACAAAATCTTTTCATGTCACACGATTTCTGAAACCTCTCACTCAAAATGCAAAACTACACAGCACATCTCCAACACCAGAAGCTATTTCTCAGCCTTTCACTCAGTTTTCAATCGCATAAAACACTATTTTCAAAACACTACACACAATTCTCTACCTAAGACACAACAATCTAACAGGAAGTGACTTGCTTTCCTTTTCTAAACACAACCAATCAAAATGCTACACTTATTTACCAGGGCATACACACACTCCTCACATGCACAAACACATGTCATAACTGAACACTAACCAATCACTGCTTTAGTATAGGCCTATACAGTTACCTGTTTTGAACAATGGATGCCAACAATAGGCAGAGAGCAAGGGGAGGAGGAGGGACAGACAGGGGACGACAACGAGGAGGAGGAGGAGGAGGAGGAGGAGGAGGAGGAGGAGGAGGAGCAGGGAAGAAGAGGAAGAAGGAGAGCCATCTCTGATGAGATCAGGGCCACACTTATTCATCACATGATCAACCACAGATTGACCAATGAGAGAAGCCCATCTTGAGTAGCTTTACAGTGGCGTCCATACTGCATGCAACTATCTAATGACTATTTCAGCATTGCAAATCAATCAGACTTTGTTTGACAATTCTCCCCCCCCACCACGACACACAAGCACGCGCAAACACACACAACACACACACACACACACACACACACACACATATTCTTTATTCTAAAAATGATACCTTTGGTTTACATGTTTGTACTTTTGTTTTCTTGTTTCATACTACTGTATACAACACTGTGCTACTCTTACAAACGTGATATTTTGCCCTATAAATATTTGCTGTTATACTGTAACATTATATGGTTTTTTATAGTGCACTTTTCAACCACTTTCAGCAGATTACTTTCTCTCTAGAACATTATAAATGTAGATATAGCCTAAGCCTGTGAAAGACAAATGAGCTTTAGATTTAGAACAGTGTGTACATGGTTTACTATTATGAAAAAAGTGTTTGCAATTTAATGCAAATGGCTCATTTTGAGATGCGTTTATGGCATTTTGAATGCTGTGTTCCGTTTTGGGAATTGTGTGCAGAGCTTTGAAAAAAGGAGACAGTTTTGAAAACGTGCGTAAACAGTTGGAAAAAACTGTAAGATGTCGTGTGTAATTATATAAATATGATTACAGCTATGCTATAATGTGTCAGCAATCATTCATTAACTGTATGCATCAGTTATGGATGCAGATAAAAATATATATATATCTTCTTAAGAATGCATTATGATGTGTTTGTAGGAGGGTCACAGTTTAAAAGCAGTACAGGTAAGTGGATTTCTGTGGGATCCCCTTCAGCGATGATGCTGCATTTATGACACATAAATCAGAGCCTCCTACAGTCGTGGAAATGCCATTCGGCTGAGCTTTTGAGTCATGAGAAATGAGCTTCAGTGGAGCACTTTGATTTATCTCCCTGAATCCTGCAGTCACTGACACGGAAAGTACAAAATGATATGTTCTCTGTCAAATAAACCAAAAGAACTATATGACCCCAGTCATATTTTGCTGACATGAAAAAAAATAAAATAGCACAAGAGCATACAACTTGCTGGATTTGTCATGTGCGGTTTACAAGTCTATGTTTGGCTTGCTCTAAAACATGAACTCCATAACCAAGTGCACATGTGAAAAAGCTTATGAGGGGAAACCCAAATATACAGACAGCTATAATCACTGTGTCTTTAAAGCTTCAAAGCGTTTCAAATATGAAGACCTCTTTGCTTTTCACCAAGAGGTCATTTCCATGACATGAACGGAGCATGAGCCTTTTGTTTTTATTAATGCACACAGTAATACATGTGCAAGAGGTGGTGTTCATGAGTCAACATGTCAAAGAAACAAATAATCAGTGCAACTGTGCTTGCCTTTTTAATAACAATTACAAATAGAAAACAGCACCTAATAAATGAACTGCAGTCACTTACCAAATGCCAGATTCCATTTCATTTGTATAAGGACAAGTCTGTAGCATAGACCTATATCACACACCATTGCATTTAGCCTGGTGTGTGCCTTAAGTAATTGCAATGCCCGGCTTCTAGATGGGCCTTTAAAATACAATAAACTAAACACTTACATAAAAGACAGTACGGAACACAAACTCAACTACAAATACCTTAAAATGCAAAACTCAGAACTCAACAAGAAAATACAAACAAGACACAGACTAATACAATAAAGCCCCACAAAACAGGAAGTACCAGATCCTCCATGACTACATGGCTGCTCCATCTTCGAAAACGGTTTCTGATGTTGATGAAGTTAAAAAGGATCCCAGCCAGGATCCAGTTTGAGTTCAGTAGGTAAGGAATCCCCCGGAACAGATAAAGCTGTTTGTCCTGATTCCTGTTGGATGCTCCACTTGTTACTGAGCACCTGGGGAGCCTGGCTATGTAGGCATTCATAAATAAAATAAAATAATTGTATTCATTTATAAAAAGATAAGAATTTAATTCAATTTTTGAATTCAGGGTAGAATAACCTGCTTCCTTTTGATTAACAGTTTCCACATAAAGTGTGCACGAGGGTTTTGGATGGAGCTTCCCAGCTGTTTTGAAATCCCCGTGACTGTGATTCATCCGCAACTTGCAAACACAATGCTGAGCTCAAAGAGAACTCTCTGAAGCCTGGGGATGCAACCCCAGCTGGGCACGAAGTCAACTTTGATTTCTGATGAGTAAAACAAACATCATGCTTGTACATGTTAGAATCTGCTGACTCGGCCTCTGTCAGCGGCCTGCAGGAATCTCACACCGAGACAAATGAAGATTGAAAACACATTAAATGCAACCGCTGAGAATGGCTCAAAGTATGTGAGCGTGCGGTTTCAGCAGGAAAGTCATCAGCAGATGAATAGCACTTGTGCTTACAGTACGCTTTACACATTTGCTATTCAATATCCACATGCGAAGGAAAATATTTGCATAGGCTGGTATATATTAAGTGTAGTTTATTTGAATTCATATCAAACTGATTGTGTACTGACTAAATAAATGAAGTATCACCCCCCCCGTTACATACCACATAGCACACGATAGCACCACATATAAACAAAGACCTCCAGCAGTTGATGTTCACGTTCCAAAGAAAATAAATCATTGCTGTATACCACATACCTTCATGTTTGCTAAATAGAAATGATGGATGTTTTAGAAACACAATACAAAGCTGCACATTTGGACGACTATGGATGACTATGTCGGTCGGTCTTGTCATCACTTTTGCGGAACTTTTGGATGGATTGCCATGAAATGTGGTACAGACATTAATGTTCCCCAGAGGAAGAATCCTGTCGACTTTGGTGATCTCCCTGACTTTTCCTCTTGCCCCACCACGAGGTTGACATTTGTGGTTTTGAGTGATTTGAGTGCTATTGGATGGATTGCCATGGAATTATGTACTCTCACGTTCCTCTTAAAGTGAAATCTAACAACTTTAGCGATCCTTTAACTTTTTATTTCTAGCGCCACCATCAGGACGACAACTTCAATTTGCATGTTACTTTGGTTTTGGTCGAAGAGAATGACATTCCCATCCATCAGCCTGCTAATTAGCAAATATTAGCATATTAACAAGCTAAACTAAGATGGTAAAGGTGGTAAACATTAATCATTGTGTTGTCTTCCAGTCGACCATGCACTTGTCTCTTTTTTAGATGTTTTTGTTGCATTTTTGGAAGTTTTTGAAGTTTTTTTTCCCCATAACCCTCAGTATATGATCCACTAACACCAACTTATTAACACAACTTTTACACTTTTTCCCTATGAGCTGTGATAAAGAGCTTATCCCCAATCCATTTGTTTTCTTTGTGTTTATACATAGACATGTCTAGTTGCTACTTCTTATACAAGTCACCTGTGACCAAAAAAACATAAATGGAAGCTTAAAAACAATTGATCACTTCTCATGTAATCCAACTTCTTAACATGAAATGATGAAATTTGCTCACATGCTAGGACCGGATACAGTAACCACATACAGTCCTCTTTACATTGAACACACGCACACACACACACACACACACACACACACACACACACACACACACACACGCACATCTATATAATAGCCAGACTTCTATGGGGCCATTATTGTAGCGAAATGATTTGCAAATGTGTGAGTAGAGCTGTGCAACTGTATCATAATTTGTGTGTGCATAATCAGATTTGTAAATGTGTAAAATCATTTCTAAATGTGTAGCCTACTGAGATTTGTAAATGTGAGACAAATCTGTCAACGCCTTCTCATGACATGTTCGTATAATATTGAAGATTTGCGCAGATGTTTTAGTCCTCTGTATGGCAGGCTACAATAACCACATACAGTCCTCTGTACATTGAACACACACACACACACACACACACACACACACACACACACACACACACACACACACACACACACACACACACACACACATTTATTTTCAGTTTATTGATTCATCTTTATTTCACAGTCCCACACAGCAATGATGGCGGCCACGGCTCGCCACGCAGCCAGGCGAGCGTGCACCTCCTCGTGTCCTGCCATGCACACTGAGCAGCACATTGCACGAGCAGAAAACTTGAATATACAGATGTCTCCGTCCCTCACAGACTCACTGGTGCCTGCACACAAGACAGCAGACACACAGCACTGCTGCTGCTCAGGCAACAGCCTGCCTGTCAGACAGACATCCATCAGTGCAGAGACGGGAGGATACAGCCGTTTCACTGCGGCTCCCTCCGTCTCAGTGACGTGAACGACTGGAGAGAGGACAGACTTATGTCAGAACTAGCTGCCGGAACAAGGGAAGACAGAGTGCGTTAAGGAGACGGTGTATCATCTGTGAGAAGCTAGTTCAAGCATCAACGCAGATATGGAAACATCTCAGACTGACAGCTCTTCATACCAGAGAACTACATATTAACTAAACACAGTTTGTAAATCTCTGAAAGTAGATTTTTAAAGAAGGCTACATTTACTGTCTTCTCCAGATGTTCTTCGGATTCATACACAAGAAATATCACAGCAACAGTCAGTAAGTGATGTCTCTGTGGCCGAATGTCCTCAGTTGTGATACTCATGTGCAGACATCGCTGTCAGCTGATTGGATGAAAGACCTGCAGTGCTGCCGTATCACCAGAGAGAGCTCTGGCGCCATCTTGTGGAATATGTCAGGACAGCAACAGTTAAATACTACACTTCTATCACTAATATCACGCCAGCTTATACACCGTCCACTCCTCCATTATATCATTGTTTCTCTGCTTCACTCCTTTTAAAGGCCAATATTAACATACTAGAACAGATAGTATTGCCGTCATTCCACAGGACTTACAGTTTAAGGATGATAACGTCACAATGTTGGGACACCCTTACAGATGCAAGAGCACTAACAGCAGAGTGAGGGAGATGTCAATCAGCACATCTGTATACAAGTATTTCGATATTTTACTGAAGAACAATTTCCCCTGTGACTATTATATATGACACTATATACTGTACAGTCAAGGTGGAGCTACTTTGATTACAGTTAGGTGGTTTAGTCCAGTGGAGATACGTCGGGCCCCTTACAACCGGACACCAGATAAATCTGAGGGGTTGTGAGTGGATTATTGAGGTAGGAGTGAAAACAAAAAAAAAAAAAAATGTAAGTTCCATTCATTTGCTTTGCTTTAAAAGAGAAATATTGTATAGTTTTATACTTCTTTGGGGCTCAACCATTGGACATGTGAGAAGTGTGAAGGGTGAATGTGTCTTGGGGTTGAACTGCTAACAACTAGACATCTGTAACGTGACAAGAGGCCCAAGCTACACACTGCTTTTTGGTATGGGGTCACAAGCCAAAAACAAGCCAATGTAGTGTATTTTATAAATAAAAGTATAAAGTAGCATAAAAAGGAAATACACAACTAAAACACAAGTACCTCAAAAGAAATCACAGATAGTACCCAAAGAAAATGTGTTTTTCTGTGATGTGTGAGCCACTGCATATAAACAGCCCTGCTCCTTTCTTAAGTTAAATCAGTAATAGCTGCAGTGCCGACTCTCATGTTAATCAAACTCCTGCAAACAATTCCTTTTGTTATTATCGGACTCCTCGTGGAGTTTCATGATTGCCATACAACATTCAGAAGCTATCCAACACATCACAGTACTGAAGTCAACAAACACAGTGGGATTGGAACCAGCTGTGGGCTGAAGTGAGCGACCACAACAGCATAAAGTAAAATGAGGTTCATTTGCAGAACCACTGTGTTTACAAGTGCAGAAGGAGAACCAGCTCCACTGGCTGCCGTGCTGTCACTAGTTTCACATTGCCAGACCTATTTCCACAGCGCTGGTGTAAAGCCGTCTGACCCACAGAGATCTACCAGCAGGTGACAGTCATACACAGTTTTGAATCTTGACAGACTGCAGTGTTTTGGCTTTGTTGTCAATGCAGCTGGATTTCTTAAGTGGCTTTATGCAAATACCTTCCTGAAGAGCCCATCCTCTTCACTGGCATGATGGGCTAATAATACATAATACTCTTATGAAGATGTAGGCTATCCCATTAACTTTGTGTTTCATCACTGTTTTTTTTTAAAGCTTTCGCTACATTGAATTGCTGGTTGAAATGTGTTAGAAGGGGAAGTTTTAGGGAAAATTGGAAATAGTTCTAATTAATAATAATGTCTTAAAAAAGCTGAATAATACCAATATTGTATGAAAGTTTTTGTAAAAGCTGTTGCTAAACTGTATTGCTGGGGCTTTCATTTGGATGAAGAAGTAAGTGAAAGAGTAATGAATGAGTTGGTAAAATGGAAGATGGGTGGGTCAAATTAGGACATCTCAATCAGCTGTGTTCAATATTTTTTTAAAGTACAAAAATAATTTACACTGAATTAATGTAAATTCAATGTGGAACCATTTTAGGCTTTAATTAGGTAGGAATCCGTAAATAAGACTTGATTAGGCATGGAAAGCAGCTAAAGCTGTATAAATGGCTTCAAAAAGTGGGAAAGGGATGAAGGATGCAAAATAAAGAGTAAGAAATGATAGGGGTTCAAATGTTTTGCCTATCTGCACCACTATTTCTTTACAGCAGACAGACATATTGACAGAAAGACATATAAACATATACATAATGGAGAGAGAGGCTGTATTAAAATCCTGAGTGATCGAATCACAAGAACACAGTTCAAGTATGGCACAAAAAAGTAATAAAAAAAAGTCACAGTATAATGTCGAAACAGGTCATAGTATAGCATGTCAAAAAAAGTCAGTATATTGTATGTCGTAAAATATATATAGTATAATATGTTGAAAACGTCATGAAATAGTCATAGTATAGTATGTCGAAAAAAGTCATGGTATAGCACTTCGAAAAAAGTCATAGTATAGTATGTGGAAAAAAAGTGATAAAAAAGTCATAGTATAGTGTGTAGAAAAAAGTGATAAAAAATATAGTAGAGTATATCGAAAAAGGTCATAGTTTAGTATGTCGAAAAAAATTATAGTAAAGTGTGTCGAAAAAGTCATATTATATTTGGTTGAAAAAGTCATGAAATAGTCATAGTATAGCATGTCGAAAAAAGTCATAATATAGTATGTCGAAAAAAGTGATAAAAAAGTCTTAGTATAATATGTCGAAAAAAGTCACAGTATAGTAGGTTAAAATAAGTCATAGTATTGTTGAAAGTATATTTTGAAAAAAATCATAAAAAGTCACAGTATAGCCTTGTATTTCCGTGACTGTCGGACATTGAAACGCCAGATTTAAAATGAATTCCCTCCATATAGTGCATAGCATTGGAAATGACATATTTAAAATGATGCACCACTTCCTGTGTCCACTATGTTCTAGAGTTTATATGTCATGTTTAAACCACAACATGGAAATTTCAGGTAAATGGAATGATTTTCATCAGGGCTTACTTCCTGTTGCCAGTAGGTGGCGCTATGACTATAACTCATTATTGACTTGTACATGCTCTCAGGCCTGTTCTCTAATGAAGCATAACAGCTACTGCAGGGGCTAACGTTAATTAATGAATTTCATAGAACTGATGTTGGAAAAAATAAAAGATTTTCACTGTGTCCACCTAATCTCACGTAAGGGACAGGATGACTTCCACGTTATTATTTCAGACATTCTTTAATGCAAGCTGCAGTTCAAACAGTGCTCTGGTACAAAACCTTACCGGAACTAATTAGGTGTCAGTACCTGAACATTGTACTTAAATACAGTACTTAATTTACTTTTACTTAATATAAATGTACTTAGTTTCCACCCCTGAGAACAGTGTTTTTGGACTTTTCTCTTACAGGTTTTTAGTGGTCAGTGGACTTGCTTTTCTTTTAACCTGTAACATGTTGTAAAAAACAACTTCCCTTTGTGATTAGACTGAAGCCTTACTGATATTGACACTGTGTGTCCTTTGTGATTCCTCCTGGCTCATCTCACTGTCTGCTGAGTCCTGTCCATGTACTGCCTCAACATCATCTGCATTCCAGATACATCCTTCTTTTCTCTACCTTGCTCTGGTCCCTTACACTTGAAATTTATCTTTGTAGTATAATTCACATTCTCTCTTTTTTGTGTGCATGTTTAATGTAAAACTGTATGCAAATCAACAGGAGAAAAAGGCCGTAAAGACATCACATATTTTTGAAACAGATGGTGTCGGGTGTCTTAACACATCCCGTACTAGCTGTCAGTCCTTTCAGTGTTTATGACAGACACCTGACTGTGAGGCCTCATGGCACTGCTTCACAAATGAAGCTTAGTCTCAAACTCATTTGACCTTCTTGGAATAACACAGCTGTTAAAGACAATCAACATGATGAGCCTGTATTCTTGTCAACCAGCCTTCAGCAACTTAAAGCGTTCACCACCAGATTTACATGTTGTACCTAATGATCATCACGTCTGCCTGTTGTTTCTTTTTGAAAGGCATTTAACAGTAACAGTAAGATGCTACTGTTTGTCTGGAAAGCTTATGCTTGCGTGTGACACCGTGGCTCGGGCCTCCGTAGACGGCGCGCGTGGTACTAGCATGCACAGAGACGCTTATGCTCAATGCATTGTTCGTTGCAGTACTCTCCGAAACACCAGGGGGGGTAAAAACAAAATAATCTGTGAATAAGCAAGAATCAGTAGAGAAGAAGAGAGTGGAAGTGAAGGAAGGTGGCTGCCTGGCTACATAAACGCTGATGTACCGCCAAACATTACATTTATCTACTTTAATTATTAACATCACTGTTTATCTCCAAATCAAAATGACTGTCTGGCTGCAACACTGTTAGCAACACTCTTTCCATGAAGCCGTTTTTTAGCTTTGACAAAACGATCTCTCGTGTTTTTCTACACTCTCCAGCAAAATGCTTCTTCTTTTCCCAGTTTGGTGTCTCTCTCTGAACACATATTTAAGGCCGTTCAACTCCCTGTGGTCTGTACATAAAGAATCCTACAGATGTTTGTAGAGGTGAGCCTGCTGTTTTCCGTTCAGCTTTGGAGACAAAGAGGACATAAGATATTACCTCTTCAGAAGAGTCCATCATGTTATTTTTTTTATTAAATCCTCTGTGTCAGCGCTGCGTGGAGGACGGGTGGGGGTGGTGCACGATCACTGGAGGCTTGTATCATTTGGATGCACCAACAGTGTTGCTGTCATTACTTAGAATTCCTCATGGGGGAGACAGAAACTACGCACTATAGCTTTAACATTGCGAGATAGGGCATGGCTTTGGCGGAGGTCCGAGTGCCCTTCTAGTTAACATGTAAAATTGACTATAGCAGCTTTAACTTGATTGATTTTTGAGAAGATGAAGCACTTCAGGGAGCATTTTTTCCCCCTAAATGAAAACTGCACAAACACAAGATGCACTGATCACAACCACGTTACTGTGTCAGCCAGAAGAGCAGACAGCACGTTGGCGGGTCCAACGTCTTGTTTAACCTGATGTTAATTCGGATTCTTGACCTTTTTTGATTTTGCGAAATCATCTTTACGAGAAAAGGCTGAATTTTAATTTAATTACTGCCCCCAAATGCCATTGTCTTTGCCTTGCAGTGGTACGATTCTACACTACTCTGTTTCAGATGTTTCTGAAAAGGAAAAGGTCCAGTAGAGACCAGCATGCATTCCTGATGCTTCTGCACAATGCTGCAGCTGTGTAGAGCTGTGTGTTATAGGGATCTAGTTCACAGCACGGGTGTGAACCAGCTCATAAATCCAGGGATTGAGGCTGCTTCGAGGGATTGGATTTTGGTGTAACATTCAATGTTAGTACTTAGCTCAGGGAGGAGTTGAACCTTGTGGCTTGGAGCTTGAATCTCGCCTTGTCCCTGTGATAGCGGGTGGACACAATATCATTAAACCTGCTCAGTCAGATATAACAGCCCTGCAATGAATCCTTTTTGAAACGTTAATGTTCAGTTCTGTTGACATTGTGTTAAATGACCTACATAGTAGAGATCAGAGTTTATCTTGGAATTCATTATATTCAAGTGTCCTTTTATCTTTTGTATCAAAACTCTGACACAAAACAGTCTCAACCAAAATTAAAAAAGCTAAGCTGAACCCTTGTGTGGTGTTCGGGTCTGTGGGACCCGTTTTCAATGTTAGCTTAAAGAAAAATGATGCTATTTATTATTTCTTCTAACTCAAACTCATTGGCCTTGGCTCATTTTCTGTGAAGAACATAACAAATAACTTATTTTCAATAACTGCACACGGTACCCCCCCACACACACACACAACTATTACATATGAGGTGTTCGGGTCTACTGGACCAGAGTGTATTTAATTGTAGGTGCTATGAAACTATGTTGTCTTTCGGCACCTGCTATTCCCACACAAAGTTGATTGTTACATTTCCAGTTACATTTCAAGCACGTTCACCTGTTCTGATTAAGTTCTAAGAAATAAGCACCAATAATGATCAAAAATTTCTATTTTTTTTAACCTATTTTATAATTGAATTTCCTTGTTTTCTCACAAAAATCTGTGATCTCACAGGGGTAAATGGAAAATATGAACCATAAATGATGTATATATCATTCGTAATTGAGCTAAAGTAAACATCAGTATTTTTACATACATTGTTATGGCTGTATTGATTTAAAAGCCTAACATTGGCTGTGTAACAACAATATGAACACCACGCAAGGGTTAAAAAAGAAAGCATTTGTGAACTGCATTATTTTGTACAAGTGTTCTTTACATTGTGCCTCTCATCATATAGTGACACATCTCTGTGCTGCAGTGGCTCTGTTGTCTTTTTATTTTGGTCACATACAGCCTCTGATTCTACAGTTTTTCAATGTTATTCCTAGATTTTTAGTCTAGCTATTCAGATATCTGTACTATAGCCTGCTCACCACGTTATGGATGTAAAGAAAACAGTAATGCGTCTTTTCTTTTGAAGTACAATTAATGAAAGCAGATCGAGGTGTGCATTTCTCAGTCTAAAATGTCAACGCTTGTTTTACTGCAGTGTCTACAATTCAGCCATCAGGTGGCACTGTTCCTCCAGTCTACATCGGAAATAGTTAAAGTGGTAGGCCTGCACATCTACAATATCTGAACAAGTGAGATATTTTCTTTTGCTCAGATTGATACACTGAACAAGAGTGTTTGCTTTCTTTCAGTCACTGTTTGTGGTTACTCAAATCATCTGAACATCATCCTTTACATTGGGAGTGTTCTGACAAACTGCCTCAGTGTCTGTTGAGATGGTGTTATAGTGCCTCTCCTTGGTCAATTAAAGTGAAAAACATTTTAGGTAATCCGAGGGTAAACAACTTTAATAAAATTGAATGCATGTAATGAAATAAAATACTCATAGATCCAGATGGATTTCAGTTTACAGTTTTAAGCATTGTGATCATATTTGTGAGTCCATGTATGGTCCAACTTGTTGCATGGAGAGTCCTTACAGCCACATGTAGCAGCTTTGAGGCTTCTATCCACCATGATCGCAAACCTGTAGCAACCAGTGAATTACCACAGAAATTCTGTATAATCTAAGTAATGCTAACGCTGTGGCTGTCATCTGTGTTAGTATGAATTTGTATTAGCATGGGTGTATGCTAAAAACACAACATATGTACTAAAGTGAAATTATAAAGAGCCACAGAAAACCCTCTTCTACTAAAATGAGTCCATCCTGGACTTACCCACTCATATTTGTGCAGTCTGGCACTTTGCTAGATAATCCCAACTCTGCAGGTCCACAAATCATATCAAATCCTCTCTGAGTATTTGTCATATTTGCAGCTCTTCCGAGAGGCAGTCCCGCCCCCGAGGCTTTTACTCACTCTTCACCATCGGATTTCACAATGAATTGTCATGTTTCCTCCAGTGACCTCCAGTCTACTTTCATGACTTTACGGCCATTCACAGTGTCTGGCTTATCAAAGAGTCTGATGGCCCACTTACATCAGCCAGTTTGTGTCTGTTCCCCGCAGAGCACTCAGGGGAAGAACGTCCCTCTCACAAACCCCTGCTGGACCAGTCATTTAAAAAAAGAGCTACGTGTATGACCTTTTCAGATCATCATCTGGGAAGGTATTCCTGTGGAAGTCCGCTAAGGTTCCTGCTCTGCAGTGCCTCGTCAACAGTGTGAATGAAGGGGTCAATCATCTGTCTCATGTCAGGAGTGAATGGATCAAAAGAGGGCTGCTGCGCCCCCGAGCGCTTGAAATGGCCGTCCTGGTTGCTCTGGGCACAGAGCAGCCTCTCCTCAGTTATATTGACGTTTAGAAAGGCTGTGATGAGCCGCAGCTGAGGGAGAAGAGCTCTCTGCAGCTCCTCGTAATGCACCACCAGCAGGCGGCGTCCAAACTTTACCCAGCTCAGAGCGTGGGACGCCCACCAGGGGGCGTAACTGGAGACAAATTCTGGCCATTCTGCAGGTGAAAGAGAGCACAGTTGAGGATGTTTACTGTATGCCTCATTTCAGCTGCATGGTTCGGCTCAGCTTGACTTAACTCACTTTTAGTACCGGTTCTTTTCTCTTTTTGGTTTTCTACTGCGTTTTCTACCTCAGTGTAGGCGGGATTCTCAGATGATCGGCATAGCGACACCGGCGGAATTTCCGGTGGCACTGGAGCAATTCAGGAAGTGGTGTCGTGCATATAGACTATCTTCACTTCACTTGCTGAATCCTTTCATCTGCAACCAAACAGTGAACGCCGTAGTGTACGCCATAATGTACGCCGTAATGTACGCCGTAGTGTACGCCGTAGTGTACGCCGTAGTGTACGCCGTAATGTACGCCGTAGTGTACGCTGTAGTGTGCGCCCGTAATGTACGCCGTAATGTACGCCGTAGTGTACGCCCGTAGTGTACGCCAGTGAATGTACGCCGTAATGTACGCCGTAGTGTGCCGTAGTGTACGCCATAATGTACGCCGTAATGTACGCCGTAGTGTACGCCGTAGTGTACGCCGTAGTGTACGCCGTAGTGTACGCCATAATGTACGCCGTAATGTACGCCGTAGTGTACGCCGTAGTGTACGCCGTAGTGTACGCCGTAATGTACGCCGTAGTGTACGCTGTAGTGTATGCCGTAGTTTTGCGGGCTGCCATTTTTTTTAAATCTCGAATATAAGAATTGCAGTTGCTTGTTGTCTGGTTTGTGCAGGATGTCCTGTGTCGCCCCAGTGACGGTTCTCTCTGACCAATCAGGAGTCTGCAGTGTTTTAACTCCACCTTCTAGTATCCGCTCAGCTCACTTGGAACCTTGACCAAGGTGGTACCAGGTACTATCCACAACTTTAGCTAATGGAAAACAAAGAGCGAGTCGAGTTGAGTAGAGCCGTGCTGTATCATGCAGTGGAAAAGCGCCATTAGATGACAGCTAGTTTCCTCAAGCATTATGTGACTTGTGAATATACTTGTTCGATCTTATACTAACTGATGTTAAGGGTGACATTCTTCTGCTATGTGTGTGGCATGGATGGGGAATAGAATATTCATATTCAGAGTGTCCTTAGTTACGTCTCTGATTTCAAGAGGTTGATTTGGGGGCAAAATGAAAGAATGTTATTGTTATTTATACAACTTTGGAGCACAGAAAATGAATTAAGGTATTTTGATCTTTGATTCCAGTTAGATTTTACTTACATGATTTTCTTTTTTTATTTGTATGAGCATTGTTTGAGGGAGCCTGAGAACTAAGAAATGTCATTGCCAATGACTGGCTTCTCTGTAATTGTTGTGCATATGACAATAAAGAAGTGGACTGTACTACCTTTGCTTTTCCACTGTGCATCTGTGGCGTGTCCTAAATGTCCAGCACACTTGCGGTTGAATTCAGCCACAAGGGAGCGGTAAGGGTTTCGAATCAGCAGGATGGCCGAATCAAACATCTCAATCTCTTTCTGACCGCTCTCGTGGGTCTTGACGCAGATGCTGCGGCCACTCTTCCAGTAGTCCTTCTCTCCTTTGAAACCTGGTACCAATGAATAAATGAATGGATAATGGTCAGCTGCGAGGCAATCTCTCACCGAGCACTCACTCAAACGCTTGTCTGAACAGTGGCGAGGTGCCCTCCCCACCTCTGTTGTACAGTGTGCCGTCGAAATAGAAGCTGCCAGTGTAGTAGCCAGTCACGAGCTCGATCAGGTGTCGTACCCAGGTGTTGCCTGCACCAGGAAAACTAGAAAGAGCCACCAGGGAGCTGGATCTCTGAGGCAGAAACATCCTCTCTTTGCACCTGGAGTCTGGAAGCAGATTTAGTGTCGGTTTTAGTTAGAGAAAAAGCAGAGCTGCACCAGATCTGAAAGTGTAGATGCAGAAAGCCCAAATGGATTAATTTTCTGAACAAAAAGAAACCCAAAACAGGTCACATGTGACACGAATTGTAACATGGTTGAGAGACTAGAGTTGAGATTTTGTGTCTGAAGTTTGAGATGTACACTACGTTCAAGAGCAATTGCAAAGGAAATGACACAATGTTCATGGACAGTGTCAGGAAATAGAGTAGGATATGTTTACCATTTTTTTAGACCATTTTACAGGCGGAAAGAGAGGCTAGAATATGAGTGTGATCTGTACAAATGAATGACATGGCAGGTAATTGTTACATTGCCCCATCTCCCAGAATTAATCTTTACATCATTGGAGTTTCAAATAGGGCTGCGAGTAATCGATTATTCAAATGTCGAAATAGTTGGCGATTAATGTAATAGCTGACACATCAATCGTATCATCTTTGCAGCTCTAGTTTCAAACGAGACCTTGTCACATGCACATGATTGACACCAGAAATATCTCACCAAGCACAGGTGTGTGATACACCTGGTAATGGTCATGCTCAGTGGGTGCTGTGGGCGTGGCGTTGCTGGTGTTATTCAGCCCCACACACTGCTGGCTGTCAGACTGCTGGCTGAGACTGAAAATAGAGGACGTCCACGCACAGAAACAGTGGGGCTTCTTGAACACAGCCAGCAGCAGCTCCTGCAAACCAAAAGCACAAAGGTTCTTCCTGTGACTCATAATAATTTTTTTCTCTTCAAAGATTTATATTCTACCCATGGGTGATGTGTCCAGGGCTGCAACTAACAATTATTTTCATGGTCATTAGTTGTTTGTTCTATAAAATGTCAGAAAATGTGGATCAGTGCTTCTCAAAGCCCAAGATGACGGGAAATGTCTCGCTTTGTCCACAACTCAAATATAT
The DNA here is from genome assembly GCF_031162955.1 of Sander vitreus. NCBI lineage: Eukaryota > Metazoa > Chordata > Actinopteri > Perciformes > Percidae > Sander > Sander vitreus. The sequence continues at coordinate 25,879,020 of NC_135867.1, forward strand.
TCAGATTACTGTCACAGAGAAGAAACCTGCAATCTGAAATTTGTTCACTTTTTTACATAAAAAAATGACTCAAACTGATTAATCATTTATTAAAATAGTTTATATTAATACCGATTAATTTATTGGTTGACAACTAATTGATTAATCAATTCATCTTTGCAGCTCTAAATGTGTCAGCTCAGTTCAGCAGGAAAGTCTGCATCACTCAATGAATGCTTCATTCATTTTAGTTCATTATTTTTTCTCACTTTTGCAGTTACAGAAGGTCAGAATGCTCAATGTCAAAGCACGAGGACAGACAGCATAATCACACACACGCGCACGCACGCACGCACGCACGCACGCACGCACGCACACACATACAGTGTGAGAATGAATCACAATGCAGCCACCGCCTGATGATGTGCAATATAATTTTGGGAGGAGACACAGCTGCATCCAGTAAGATCTCAGTGCGGGATCCAGACTGCTTCTCATTAAAGGCACATTCAACCTTTAATATTCTGTAGGATCCCACGTCATGAGACAGCTCTCTGAGCTATGGAGTCTCCTCTCCTGGAAGCAGAGAACACTACAGAAAGCTACGTGCAATAAATTAATCATCAGGTCCGTAATTTCAGAGGATTCATTCAAACCTTATCTGTGCAGGTCTCTATGCAGGACTGCGTGGTTAGGTTGGGCTGAAAGGAATGGACAGGGAAGGTGCTGATGGTGCTTTTCGGCAACTTGAAGCAACCGCGGTAGTGAACATTTCTGACTGGAGAAAGACAAAAATACACTTGAAAAGGATAACAAGAATGGATTCGGTAGGATTCATCGGCATCGACCAGCATTAGGAAGCATTTTCATGTATTCACCGACAAGGGGGAAATAAGGGTTTTCTGTGTGGAAAAAAGGGTTAGATTTAAAATGAAATAAGTTATTTAACATCAGGGTTAAATTTAAATGATCCATCCTATACTTAAATGAATTCTAGTGTATAATACATTCATGATTCAGCTGCAATTCTCCAGAGACACTGAACCCTCCGATCATGAATATTAATACTGTATATGGCATTAACTCCTTATATAATATATATTTGACCTTGCCAACATTAATAATGTGGGGAATATCTTTAAAGAACAGAAAGCATTTCGTGGAAGAGAAATGTTCATGGATGAGTATAGTTGAATTTTCAACATACATTAGCTTTTATTATGAAGTGTTTTGGATTATAAGGGCCAATACACAACTCAAGCAGTCAAATATATATGAACTCCTCTTTTTATTCTATCTGCTCTTAAAAAAGACACTTCCTGTGAGGATTTGTTAGGCTTGGACCCAAAAACGACGAGGAGGTAGTAGAAGATAAAGAAGATTTATTAAAGTGCTCATATTATGCTCATTTTCAGGTTCATAATTATATTTAGAGGTTATATCAGATTAGGTTTACATGGTTTAATTTTCAAAAAACACCATATTTTTGTTGGACCGCACGTTGCTGCAGCTCCTCTTTTCACCCTGTGTGTTGAGCTCTCTGTAGCTAAAACAGAGTTGTTGGGAGTCGCACATGCTCAGTACCTAGGTACGGACTACTAGCCAGTCAGAAGCAGAGTATGAGGACGTGCCACGCTAGCAGCTAGCCAAGGTAAGCATTATAACATGTGTTACAAAGTGACACACATTCATCATGGAAGTAAAGGCTGGACTACAGTACAATAGAGCTGTTTGGAGCAGTTTGTGAACAGTGTTTTCTGTTGGAGATGGTTAAGTCCCTTTGGAGTGGACTTTGGGCTTTTTCACTTCGCAAACCTATAACATGCAAAAGAAAAGATATATAACACAATAAAGGAAAGGGAAAAAGCCCAAAAGCATAATATGAGCACTTTAAAGTAATGGCTAACAAGCAAAAGGTGTCCTGAGGCAGGCAAGCAGGCAAAAGGAAAGTCCAAAACAAAATCCAAAACCCACTTGAAAAACTGAAGACACGGAAGGCAAAACCACAAGGATGAAGAGACGCAGGGAAGAACACGGGGGGAAACGACGATGAACCGACAAAAGACAAAGAAAGCTAAATACATGAGATAACAAGGGTAGTAACGAGGCATAGGTGACATGAGGGCTGATGAACAGGTGAGACACATCAGGGCGGGGCAGATAATCACAGAGGTGGGAAAACACACCAGGCAGGAAGTAAAACAACACATGACACAGGAGAAACAGCGAGAATACAAAATAAAACAGGAACTGGGGCAAAAAAACAACAGAATGCAGCAACACAGGAAACAGTGAACAAATGACAGGGAAACAAGCAAACAAGGAATGAATAACACACAGGGAATGAGTAGACAACATAAAACAGGAAGCTAAAAGACATATCAGTGGGAACACTACAAGGACTGATAACACAAAGACAGGCTGACAAGGGTGAGACAAGCAGGTAAGGACTACAGAGACACATGAGGTAAACACAAGAACAAAGAACTCAAAAAACTGTCACAGGGACAAATGAAAATAAACTCAAAATCCAAAGACCAACTGGCCTAGAGCAAGACAGTGACACTTCCTGAATGCCGAGTCTGAACGCAGCAGACAACTGACAAAAGGCAGAAACAAAAAAAATCAGCAACCGAAAAGATCTACAAGCAACATCAGTAGGCAATAATCGATTATGGTCTGTCACTGCATCGATGCCGAATCGTCCACGTCCGCATCGCGATGCATCGATTCAATGATTAATTTCAACACCCCTAGTTGCTAGTTGCGTTTAGCCAACAAAAGGGGACCATGAGCCGGTACAGGGCACCGTGAGATGACGGTCCTTTCAGGGGCCGTGGCAGTTGAGTGTAGTCGACAATAAGTGAGTGTCATGCGGTGAAAACAGTTAAGTTTAGGCACCAAAACAGTGTTTAGTAATCGTGGTTTTGATTAATACACTCCCAGGACACGACCACGTGTTTCCTGGGTGAAAGTCTTGTGTTTTCCCCGGGACGCAAACTCCGCTAACCGGCTTGAAAACCCAACCCCGACCTCCATACGCTGACCAGAGGGTTCTTATTCAACAGCAGTCAATGTGGTGCATACGAAATATAGTGTTTTTGTTGTTGTAGTAGCTATATGTACAAATGGTTCATGAGAACAGATACAGTATACTAACCTGTTCCTTATATATCTTATTATTTTGAATAAAATGCACCATGTGCACCACGAGTTATCAGGAACATGCCCCGTGCAGACAATATGTGTAGTCTGTGATACAGCGTCTATAAACTCCACAGTTGCCGCCTCAGCCAATATTCTTCTACAAATGTTATCAATCAAGTGTTAAATTGCAGTATGTGTGTCTTTATGCAAAAATGCACCTGTTTAATCAGCCTAAATCATGAAGTGAGACTTCAACAAAGCAAAGTCCTATCACTCACATAATCAGCTTGACTCGTCATAAAAATCTTCCTGCCACAAGAGAAGCAATGAAGTGAAATCCAGCAAAGCTCAAGACATTAAATATGACAAAAAATATCACAGACAGGGCTGGTGATGATGGTCTATATGTCTGTGGCTTTAAGCTCAAATTGAAGACAAAATATTTAAAAAAATGAGTCGCAAAAAATGTATTTACATTTTTAAGAAAGGTCATTTTCTAAAACAGCTGGGTTCTGCATTTCTGATTAAACTGGACTTAAACAGGAATAAGTCCATTGTGGACTATTTTCAGCCACGGATTAACACTGTAGTGCTTTAGTGCAGTGGGTGCTGCAACACCCTTAGGTGTCTTGAGGACAGACCAAGGGTATTGCAATGGACAGTAATGGAAATATATCTATATATTATATCACCACAACTGGTGATAATAGCTCACGGTTGCCTTAGCCAGAGTTCTCCCGGTGCACATCAGACAGATATAGGAACTTTCAGATGTTTCTTTAACTCAGCCTTCAAAATACAAATTAGACTGCACGGTGAAAACGACTTGGCTTACAGCTTTTGTGGAGAGGAGGAGTTCGCTGTCATCTGCAAATCTGCCCAACAACAGCCTAAAACTGCTGACGTGTCATGAGAGATTTGAGAATAGGCCTATGATTCATGTCACTTCATACAGTATATACATCACATTTTACGTCAAAGCTGAAAATATGAACGTGTGTTTAGTGTCTTTTTATTTTATTTTTTATTTTCTGTGGGAAAGCCAAAAAAAAAACTAAATCATAACTAAATAACACAAAGTGCTTCACATTAAAGCAAAGAATTTTAACATTTACAATAAAACAAGGTGATATACACAATAAAAAAAGGGATGCTGTGGTTAAAAAAAATGTTGGTATCCCCTGCTCTAGTGAGTATTTCTGGCAGCAGGATGGTGTGTGTCTGACTCATTGATTATCTATTTTTCATTAATTTCTCGACAACAGCGGAGCTCAGAGGAATAACCTGTACAGTATGTGCTTTTGGGCAGAATTATGCTTCAAATTGTTATACTATATTTAGGAGTGAGAGGTGTGCATTTCTACATCACATTTTGTTGACTGACCTTTATTTATTTGCTTTTGAGAATTTAAGTTTAAAAAGTTTTTTTTCTGCAGAACTCATAGAGCAACTCGTGCAGAGAATAAATAGCAAACAGTCATGCGGCTTTTCTTGAGGGAAGCTGACTCACATTTTCTGTGACCTGGCAGCTGCTCCTCCACCTTGTAAATGGAGAGTCGGCCTACACCTCCACAGGGAGTCCCCCTCTCTCCCCGGCACACCAGACTACAATCCTCTTCAGGAGCCTGTGGGCTACTGATCCGGTTCCCGCAGTGGCATTCAGCTCCATATTCCAGACCTGCAAACTGGTACCCACTAGCCACACACACACACACACACACACACACACACACACACACACACACACACACACACACACACACACACACACACACACACACACACACACACACACACACACACACACACACACACACACACACACACACACACACAATTATTGCCCTAGCCAAGGGCAATGCATAACCTCAAGCTATCACCCTCAGGCTTAGCCATCCCGCATTAGTTAAAGTGCTCATATTATGCTTTTTCCCTTTCCTTTATTGTCTTTTTTTGTGCACGTTATAAGTTTACAAAGTGAAAAAGCCCAAAGTCCACCCCAAAGGGACTTACCATCTCCAACAGAAAACACTGTTCACAAACTGCTCCAAACAGCTCTATTGTAGTCCAGCCTTTACTTCAGAGACAAACGTGGTCACTTTGGAACACACGTTATAATGCTCGCCTAGCTGCTAGCATGGCACGCCCTCATACTCTGCTTCTGACTGGCTAGTTGTCCTTACCTAGCTACTGCGCATGTGCGACTCCCCACAAAGATGGAACAGAAGTGAGATGCCTCACTCTGTAGTTAAAACAGAGAGCTCAACACACAGGGTGAAAAGAGGAGCTGCAGCAATGTGCAGTACAATAAAAATATGGTGTTTCTTGAAAACTAAACCATGTAAAACTATTCTGATATAACCTCTTAATACAATTATGAACCTGAAAATGAGCATAATATGAGCATTTAAACATTTCAAATTCAAGTCAAACTTCCCAGCAATAAATCCACAGCGTGGTCCCTCCCCTGTGATATTTGTCAGTGCTTCTCCGTCTGCACTCATCTGACTGTGTAATGCCTTTTTTTCTAGCTGAACTGCACTCACCTCTGATCTGTACTTTACATATCAAGGCTGTTGTGACTCATCCTCCCCCGCTTTATCCTCCCTCCTTGGAAAAGACGGAGACCTCATCAAAACTGACATTTTCTTATGTCCTTTGAAGCTCCCTCATAAATTGCCTTGACTTTTTACTTTTACTCATCGCGGTAATTGGCCCACTCAGGTAACAAGCATGACTGCTTTCAATGTGGATGGGGGATTGGGAGCAGCAACTCTGTGTGACTGCATCCATCTGTCCTCTGCTGTTGTGGGCTACACTGTGTCCTCGCTGCTAAGGTATTAAAGGAAAAATCCGGCGCAAAATGAACCTAGGGGTTAATAACACATGTGTACCGAGTCGACCGTTCTCTGGGATTTGTTTTCATGCTAATCGAATGTGACCAGTTTTATCGCAAACCGCTAATTAGCTTATAACGCTAGTCGTCGGGGCACGGGTAAATTAAAAAGAAATCGCTATTTCTACACCATTAAGAAGGCTCAAAATAGCACCACACTTCCACGGTAGCATAATGAGGGTCCCTACATGTAAACTGAAGCATTGAGAATTTTGTAAGTGTACACAGTTTATTAAAAAGATAGTTTATAAAGACAGTACTATTCGCGTATACAGGCAGGCGCCATCTTGGGAAAACAGTCACGACCAGTCGAACGACGACTGCCGTGCAACCAGTTACCAGTAACATAGCACAAGTTCGTCATTCGACTGGTCATGACTGTTTTCCTAAGATGGCGTATATCTAGGTTCATTTTGTCCTTTAAGAGGAATTACTTAAACGGGTCATTCCTTGAGTTTGCGTTGAAAGATCCACCTGCCTCTCCACTAGGGCTGGGACGGTGTGCTTTTGTCCCGATTTGATTCTTTTCACGATACATAAGCGCCGACTGGATTATGTATCGCGATTTTCATTTATTGCGATTCTAGAAGTATTGCGATTTTCTTTTACTAAACTAAACTAAAACAAAGGTTGAAAAATACACTTCTAGAGACAATATATCATGAGACATTTCTAAAAACTGATAGTTTATAAGAAGAATGCAGATCAAATGTCAGTCAGTCTGACATTTATTTACTTTGTAAAGAAGAACAGAACATGGATTCTCTGCATTCGCTCTGTTTTGCTAGAAACACATATGATGTAGTCGCCGTCAGCAGTAAACAGAAAATATCAAGGTGAATCATTGGTAAAACAAAAAACAGTAGATTCTGGGGAAAATAAAAAATGTTCACAAACTCGATACATCACGATACAAAATCACGATACATACATGAATGGATTGCCCCCACCCCCCCGTTTCCTTGCAGCTTTGGACTGTTAATTCAATGCCGCAAACCCAGCTCACACTGACCCAATCAGAGAGATTCCCACCACGGCTACAGGAAAGCACATATCTAACCTCTGATTTATTCACTAAGTGCTGTAGTCAGCTCATTCAGCTTTCTAACACATACACACCTCCCTCCTTCCTTCTTTTGCAATAGATCAAGCCTTCTGTCCTGGCCTGCTCTTCACTCTCCCCTCTCTCTCACCCCCCCTCATCTATTACTGTCATCCAGCCACCTGGCTCGCCGCTGGCGCCAAACACAGGAGGCATTCATGGACGAGACTGAGATCCCAAAGCATTTACTCAAACAGCAGGCCTTCTGTGGAGCCCGCCACCAATGCATTACCTTTCTGAGCAAGTGTCTTGACACAGAGAACTGGTCATTTTGCGCAGGTCATAAAGCATGGTTCCTCCCAGGGCTCGCTCACTGGCGTTGTGCAGAAAGCAACCCATGTAGGTTCCTGCATGGAAGAGAAAAAGCACTCAGACTGACACATTCCCTATTAAGGCACTCAGTAAGTGTCCTCACAATGGACAAAGTGTCAATTTGAAAAAAAGTGTGTTTGTGTTACAATACCATTTTGTGCTGAAATGATTAATCAATTAATCCATTAGTCGGTCAAAAGTAAAACAGTAATGTGATTTGTAAAGAGAAAATATGAAACAAGCTTCTCAGATGCAGCGGTGGAAGAAGTATTCAGATCCTTTACTTCATTAAGTAAATACTAATACCACACTATAAAAATACTCTGTTACATGTAAAAGTCCTGCATTAAAAATGTTACTTTAGTAAAAGTATGTAAATAAGGAAAATGTACTTAAACCATTAAAAGTAAAAGTACTCAATGCAGAACTCTCCTCCCATTGTAGAAAGTGTAAAGGATCCAACAGTTGTGTGTTTAATGGTCTAATCATTTCAGCTGGACTTGTAGGCCGTTATATTGTTGGCTAGTGTAGTTAATAATAAAACATTGAATTTCATAAACTACATGTGTTTTGTGTGTAAAAATCTTAATGTGTAAAGTAACTAGTAACTAAAGCTGTCAGATGAATGTAGTGGAGTAAAAAGTACAATATTTCTCTCTGAAATGTAGCGGAGTAGAAGTAGAAAGTGGGATGAAAAGAAAAGACTCAAGTAAAGTACAGGTACCTCAACATTTGTACTTAAGTACAGTACTTGAGTAAATGTACTTAGTTATATTCCACCACTGCTCAGATGTAAAGGAGCTGCTTCTTTGTTTGATGTGATTGTAAATGAAACATCTTTGGTGGTTTGGGGATCATTAGTTGGACCAAACAAAGCTATTTAAGGGTGTCACCTTGGGCCCTGGGACATTTCATTGACTAAATGATTCATCAATCCAATTAATTGACAGTTTAATTCGATCATGAAAATAGTCAGTCGCAGCCCTAGCATAACACGAATTACACTAAATATGAAGTTGATCATCAGGTTTCTTCTTTAAGCACATTTACAAACAAGAACAGAACAAGTACAATAAATGCCTGCAGTGATTATAATAATTCTGAATGCACAATGAACATATACCCACAACTAGCTGTGATTTGGACATAAACCAGACTTCCTCCGTCTTTAGTCTGGCACTGGCACCGTCCTCGAACCGTGCCAAAGCAGCCTTTGTGTCATCACTTACTCACAGTTATTATACACACCAGCATGCATTGTGAGCTGTTAATATCCAACTAATTTATACCATGACTAGGCCTAATCTATCATACAATATAGATTAGAATTATTCCTACATTACGGTCAACCTATTTACTTGCTCTAGAATAAGAATGACTCCTGTAGAAAGAAGGATGTAACGCATAATAGGCTACGACAGACTGTTATGATATGCTGACAAGATTAAGGCTCCATATAAAATGTCAGCCAAAGTCAGCCTTTGATGTTATCCTTGTCTTTGCCACATCCAGCTCAGCTCAGCTGACACAAAAAAAGTCTTCTTTTACACCACTCTGTGTGTGTGAAGGGTAGCATACAGTCTGCATTTCTTTGTGTGCAAACTTCATTTACATCTTGCCCCTCGGGTCTGAGACTAATACATATTTTTATAGGTCACATGCTATATGTTTTTACCCAATCAGTAACTGTATGCTGTGAACAGTTAGGTGTAGGGCTGGGTACCAGCAAATTCAATATCAAATTTTGCGTATGGAGTATGGAAAAATGCCTCGTCATTCAATACTCGATTAAAATACCTAAGGAGTCAATCTCATCAGCGTCGGTGAGCCAATCAGCACGCAGCATGCTTCTACCGAGATCTGATAATGTTTGTGATTGGCTGTCTGACGCTACATGTCGTTGAGGCACGCAGGAAAAAGAAAGTGGATCACATCACTCCAGTTCTGAGGTCTTCATGCTGGCTTCCTTTCTCTCAAAGAATTGATTTCACCAACTTCTGTTGGTTTATAAAGCACTGAACGGTTTAGGACCAAAACACATTTCTGATCTGATGCCACACTATGAACCACCCAGACCTTTACAGGTGGTCTGGGACATGTCTGCGTTCTGTCCCCGGAGTCAGAACTAAACAGGGGGAAGCAGTGTTCAGTTTTTATGCCTCACATATCTGGAACAAACTCCCAGAAAACTACAGGTCCACTCCAACTCTCAGTTCTTTTAAATTAATTATTTTTGATACTGCCTTTCTTTAAATAATTGTTCATTTCTTATACAAATAAGAAAGATTCAAATAAATAAATAAATTCAAAGATTTGTGCCGTAATGTTTTTTCTTCTTGTTAAAATGATGTTATTAATTGGTATCAAAAAAAGTATTGTTTAGGAACCGGTATCAAAGTCACGATATTGGTATCGGTATCGGTATCGACATTTTTTTGAACGATAACCAGCCCTGGTTAGGTGAAAGTGTCTTTTGGTGAGTTGAGTGCATGCAGTTAGTTCCTCAGTGTTGGCTTTTAGGGTTATTTCACAAATCCTTGTGTCAATGTGTATACATAGACGTTTAAAAGGTTTCAAGGACACTGAGGATTCAGCTTTATGTTTACTACCAGCATCAAAAGAAGCGGATGCCAACTGGCCACAGAGGAGGAGATACCAGCTACAATGAATAAAGAGATAGCAGCAAGGTGCACAGACGAGATGGACGCAAAGCAATCAACCTTGAAATCTCTGGCATGCCGAGCATCACCATATCGAATTTGGGATTCAATAAGTCTGCGATGTCCTCTAAAGCCCGTCCAGCCAGTAGTGCTGGGGCGAGGCTGAGTCACCAGCCGCCTCGGGAGACAAACGCTGGAGAACACCAGCAGCTGCTGCCTGAAAGCACTCAGAGACAGGGTGCTGTGGCAGGAAGCATCTCAAGAGGCATCACCCAAGGTGAGGGCCCCCCCCATGCCCTCACCCACGCAGCGGGGCAGGTCATTGCTTAATCAAAGTGAAGGAGACGGCTGCAGCGGAGGGTTAATGGAGGGAAGCAGCCCGGATTCCCAGACCTGATAGAAATGACTGCACTTAGGCCTGACACTGTGTCACTTTCTTAAACACGAAGACAGATGGCTGTGCTGGAGCTGATTCTCCCCCGCAGAATTGGATGGAGACAGCTAATGATGCCAACTATGAGGACATGTGCCACAGCCACGGGTAGCATGTGCGCCGAGTGTGTCCATTAAAGTGGGCTGAAGAGGGTTCTCAGTCTCACTGCTGGGTCTATAATATCCTTACAGATGTGAGGAGAGTCATCCAAACCTCAGCAGAGAGGGTCTCAGCTTGGTAGGCTGACCCACACTGGGGTCATCTCAACAGAGGATCATCTCAACAGGGTTTGTCCTGGGAAAGCGGAACTATCACATGTCCACAATTAACTCCTAAATCCATCAGAAGATGTGCAGTACATGGGGTTGGGGAGTACCATCCCCTCTCTCTCCCCCCTTTCCTGTGTATCTGCACTATTTAAAAAAAAAAAAAAAAAGAAGCTGTACATGTGTTTGGGGCGTGTCATGCCCTCTCATTACACTGTCTCATAAAAATGCATATTTTTAAAGAATTATCTTAAAAAAAGATGTTGATGGGTTTGGTTTCAGAAATGGGGAGGATCCAATGAAATAATACAAATTGATATGTACTGTATACAGTATATATAGTAGATATAAAGAGACTTGTTTAATCGATTTATATGTTATAAAGAAATTCATAAAGATTCAATTTACTCAATTTAACCCTAAATTGCTAATGTCCGACAATAATGGAATAGATTAGCAGTAAAACATGAGGGTTAGAAAAACTAAATATAAAGGAGACAGTTTCAAAAGTAATATGCTGTAAATATAAGTATAAAAATGTTTGTTTTTTTCTAAATAAGTATGTACATTCAACATAATATGCTAATATAGTTTATTGCGCTTGCCATAAAAACAACAAAAGAAAAAATTGTATGTGCACTAAACCTCTGTAACTCATGCTTAAAATCCTTTCTGATATTTTCTGATAGCTCATGGATTCACATCTTTACTCCAAAGAGCTCTGTGATCACAGTCTTGTCTTTGACTGATTCTAGAATATCTGATTCTAGCAGAATATTAACTGTATATAAAAATAGAGACAGTACAGTTTTCTACATCCTGTGCAGGTATTCTTTTCAGATTGCCTACAGCCCTTGCCTGACAGGCAAGAGTCTCTGCTGCTCATTGCTTTCACCGCACGGTAATACTGTATATATTTTTATCAACTCAGATCTTCTCTGATCTGGATTGTGGCAGCTGGACAGTCAGAGGACGATATTCAGAGAGAGCTCAGTCAGGAAATCAAACCTCAACCAATAAATGAGGATTTTGAAAATTGAGAGGGGGGGGGGGGTGATATGGGTGAACAATATTGCTTACTTCTGCACATCTCTGGGCGTGTAATCCTTCTGATATGTTCTGGTAAAGTTTCCAGCAGCAGACACAAAGTGTTAGGCATCTCCCACTTTCATTATTAAATGCTTGGATAGGTAGGGCTCATGGGTCTATGAATATCTAAAAAATAAAAAAAATACCTTAGGAGTAAATCTCATCAGCGTCGGTGAGCTAATCAGCACGCAGCACGCTTCTACCGAGATCTAATAATGTTTGTGATTGGCTGTCTAACGCTACATGTCGTTGAGGCACGCAGGAAAAAGAAAGTGGATCACATCACTCCAGTTCTGAGGTCTTCATGCTGGCTTCCTTTCTCTCAAAGAATTGATTTCACCAACTTCTGTTGGTTTATAAAGCACTGAACGGTTTAGGACCAAAACACATTTCTGATCTGATGCCACACTATGAACAGCAGCAGACACAAAGTGTTAGGCATCTCCCACTTTCATTATTAAATGTTTGGATAGGTAGGGCTCATGGGTCTATGAATATCTAAAAAATAAATGCATTTGCAAACTTTCCCACCTGGCTATTACTGCTATGTACTGTGTGTCAAAATAGTCAGTGAATAAAGAAGGAATAAAGAATTAAAAAAATAAAACAGCGAAAACATGAAGGTTAAATAGCAAATGGACCACAGACCTAAAGATATTATATTCCAAACACAGAGACTCTAATTGGCATAGTTTTTGATGATATTCAGTTTTTTTCCTTACTTTTCCTTATTTATGAATGCTTTGCTCCAGAGTAGAGCCTGGCAGATATATATCAGCCTTCACAGATATTTAGGTACTGGCATACATTATACATCAGCTAATAAATATAGAGTCATTGCATTACAGAAATAAGATATATTCAGGCCAATATAGCATATAAATGTATTATAATTTATTATGTCATATATATATAACTATAATATATATTATATAATAAAGTTTGACAGATAGCACTGACAACTATATTAACTAATTAAATGCCTTGCTCACTACATCGCTATGTCAAAATTCTTTGATTGATTGGGGAATCTTATCAAAAAATGTGTCTATGTTTTTAGGTTATAGTTCAAAATAAATAGTGGCCAATAACTTCTTTTTAGGCTTAATCATGCGGTATCGGTCTATGTTCGAGGAGGGTATCAATCTTCTCATCAAGCCCTCGGCAAGAAAGCAAATAATTGTATTTCCTGAAATGCCGAGCTTTTCTTTGCAGTCATTTATTGAGTAACAACGCATGAATCTCAAATGTACCTTTTTTATGTTATTGTCAGTTGAATTTTGTATGTTTTGGACTGTTGGTTGTACAAAAACAACTTGAAGGCGTCACCTTGGGCTCTGAGAAATGTATCTACAGATTGATCAACAATGACACCAATCACTAGCTGCCGTCATACAGTAGTTTGAATGTTACACCAATGTCACATATCATTTCTGATGCGACTTTCTAGCGTTTTAGGTGGCACTTTCTTACTCTGCTAAATAAATTCAGGGAAATGAAGAGGACAATTACTGGTATTGTGCATTCAAGCACAAATGATGAGGTGCTAACTATGGACTATCACGGGGTGTTCTGCCAAGGTTTGCAGTCATTAAACAGCTCTCATCCATCCAGCACAATTTTGTTATCCAAATCTCACAGCTGAACTGGTCTGTACTCAAATGTGAAGCTACAGCCAGCAGACACTTAGCTTAGCTTAGCCTGAAGACTGGAAACAGGGCTAGCTCTGTCTAAAGGCAACACAATCTGCCTACCTCTTAAGGTAACATGTCATATCTTTATTGTTTAATCCATGCTAGTTTCGCATTGCGAGACCTATCTCCACAGCGCTGTGGACTGGAGGAAGATCTGGCAACAGGAGCAAACGCTCCTGGGTAGGAGAAAAGAACGCTCTGGGTTGTTGGCATTTCTTTAAACCAATCACAATCATCTTGGGCGGCGCTAAGCTACGCAAGGCGACGGTGGATCTGCTAAATAGTCTCAGGAAGGAACTTGTTTCGGTGGAACATTTGCACCCCGCAAAATAAAACGCCACATACAATATTAAATGAAGTTAACTGTTGACACAATACAGTAACGCGAGCTATTTAAATTAGCTGATACATGGTTAAACCTCATTGGCTCTTACCAGTGTATCGCTGTGTGTATTTTGTCTACAGTAATTTTCCCATCCCAAAACGTCCCAGTTAGAGAGTAAACGCCGTAAACATATTCTTTGTAAATCTTTACAATCATTCCTAAGCAGGCCTGCCTTGTTGCACCATCCACATTTTTCTTAAAACTTGCCTTGTTCTGGTTAATGTTGCTCGATGCGACCTAAGCTTAAAGTTAACACAAAGAAAGCGGAAAATGAGAGCCATCCGGCGGGACTTCCGGCAGCACCGGAACTATCTCTTAGATGAACCAAAAACTTAAGTGTAAAAACCACTAGTGGTGGTTTTATGGAGGGTTTTGTGCTGCTGGACTATTTCTGTTGGCTTGGGAGCAGTGACTTCCTGAATTCTTCACTGGTTACCTATAGCAACCTCACGGCGACAAGTGTCTGGCACATGGATTAAATAAACGAGATATGTGTTACTGAGTGAGCTTTAGGGGTTGATTTTTAAGCCTCGGACAGAGCCAGGCTAGCTGTTTTCCTGTTTCCAGTCTATATGCTAAGCTACGCTAAGCTAACCAGCTTCTGGCATTACAGTAGCTTCATATTTACCAGATGAACCTACAGCTTCATGGTAGCGATCTTATCATCTAACTCTCTGCAAGAAAGCAAATAAGTGTTTTAGCGCTGACTGAAACTGAGAAACGCACTTACTGTTAAAAGGTGTATAGTAGACGGATGCCATTCTTATGAATCATATCAGTAGTGGGGCCTTGCTTTTTTTCTGAAACCTTCAACCAGCTCCTCTTCCAGAGTGTGTGGCACTATAGACCTGGGTAATTTAATTCTGAGTCCTGGGTAATACTTTTAAAAAGGAACCGTTGCCAGATGGCTGTTTCTGAAACAGATCTCATTCCTGCCTGCAACATTTTTCATCTGTATTACCCTTCTTAGTGACTGAGCGGTTATGCAGTGTCTGTTTGAAAGAAGGATTAAAAGCTCTTGTATGATGCTTTTTTAAGAATGAGCTGGAAGAACAAATCTTCCACTGGAGGTAATTCCATTGTTATCTAATTTCAACAAAAATGGCAAAGGCACTGACAAGCACTGTTAAACAATAGAGTAAATCTCTAAAGTAAATATCCTACAGTAATGGCGAAGGCTCCTTTACACTGAGTGCAAGTCATTTTTATCATCACAATTACTAATTTATTTTCAAGAAACTACTTTGGTGCCTGCCTGCCTTTTCCTTCTTGGTTTTCAGAGGATCAGTAAGCAATATGCCTTATCTACAAGATCTGAAGCAGCCACAGGTAAAATGTCATATAAATGTATAATGCCGCTCTTCTAAATGTTCTAAGGTCATGATTATCTGCTCATAAATGTCAATGAAGCCTGTTGTGAATGCACCATGGGAGCCGTGTGCAGAGAGTGTATTACCTCGGCTCCAGGCCATCTGAGCTAAATCCTAAATCACAAAATAGAAAATAAACTTGTGTATTTGCTTTTTCATGTATTATTCACAGGAAAAGCAGCGTCTCAGTCGACACATATACACCAGGACATTTCAATCACACATCTCCACCCTGCCACTGCTCTATATCAGATGATCATGTTAAAGCTGAAAGCTTTTTCACTGACTTTGCAATGTCTGCTTCTGTTTACTGGCAATAAAGGTTCCACGGCTATGGATATACAAGGTCAGTTAATGATTGGCAAAACTGCATTAGATGTTGTGATGAGGCCACACTACCACAAGTCTGTCAGGTCAACTGTCTTTTAGCAGCCATATCAGAGATCCCTGAGGATAAAATGGACAACAGGTTAAAGCACGACATAATTCATTAGACTATATTCATTTTGCGTACACCTGATCAGCTGACTATTACTTTCATGTTGTTAACATCTCACTGGCACACTAATTAATGTAAATAGGGCAAGCAGTAGCCAGTGATTCCATGTTAACATTCACACTGGCTGCTTTGCTGCTTTTGCCTGCTGGACACTTAGCTAGAAGGAAATATGTTTGTGAAGTTCCAACTCAGCATTCAAGACCTTTACTAAAAACAGGACAGTGTCCACTTATTCTCGCATTGCCAGACCTTCCTCCACAGACCTTCCTGGCTAGTCCACACAGCATTCTGGGATGGGAGAAAAATGTGCTCTGGTTTATTGGCATTTCTTTAAACCAATCACAATCGTCTTGGGCGGAGCTAAGTGTTCAAAAGTAGTTTTAGTCGTGCAACAGAAAACTCCGATTGGACAGATAGTCTAGCTAGCTGTCTGGATTTACCCTGCAGAGATCTGAGGAGCAGTTAACCATAGTCCATAGGCAGGTTTAAAATTCCAACATAAAGGAAGCGGAAGGGGACGGAGATCTGGCCGAAAAGAAATCCTGCGGAATTTCCAGGCGGCAACGGAGCAATCCCGGAAGTGGAACGTCGTTGATATAGACTAGTATATTGACAATTCTAACTCTCCTATGTAGGGCTGCAAATAATGATTATTTTCATTCTTGATTAATCTGTTGATTATTTTCTCTATTAATTCATTAATTGTTTGGTCTTTAAAATGTCAGAAAAATGTGAAAATTGGTAATCAGTGTTTCCCGAAGAAGCAGTAATCACAAGTTGTTTTCATAAAAAAATAACTCAAACCGATTAATCGATGAATCGATTAATCTTTGCAGCTCTACTTCTTAGTATTGAGTGTGTTCACAGAAACAGCTGTCAGCTCTGTATACTGTAGTTATTTACCTTTATGTCTGCTGTTCTTGTGGAGAGAGACTCTCTGCTCTGGGCTCTCTGGCAGAAGACTGTGAAACCAGCGGTGATGCACGTGTTGGACCCTCAGGCTTTGCGAAGCGGGCCAGTGTCGCCCTGTCTTGCCTCCCCCTGCGGACACAGGCTGAATGGCGGCCCATCTGGCGCGCGCCCTCACGCCCAGGCCTGCCGCCCTGAGGGCGGTAGGAGGCGCTGCGAGGGACAGCAGAGGCGGCAGGCTGGCCAGATTTGGCTGGGCTACTCTGATGCTGGAGCGCTGCAGCAGAAGGATGCTGCCTGCCATTAGATAGGCAATACCCAGGCAGAGCAACAGCATCTGAGCCCGCTTCAAGAGGCAGTGCAGTCTGTAGTGGGGCGCCACCATCCTGGTTACTGTCGCTCACCTCAGTGGAAGGCCATTTCATGGATTAGGAGTGAGAATATCTGACTCATTAGTTCATAATCTTGGAAAGACCTGCAGCATCAGGTCATGCTGTAGACATTGTGTCTTGGTCCTTCATCGTCCAATAGCAGCAGTGGATGAATGGATGTGTCAACAGAGAGGGGTTTAATATCCAAGGCTGTGGTCACTGACTCCAGGATGATCCTCAGGGAAAAGCTGAGGCTCAAAAACAGAAAAAAAAACACACACAATAAGCTGGATTTAAAGCACAAGTGTATTCTCTGTATGTGAGCACAATCTAAGGGAAGGCAAGTGTGTGCCCGGCGGATTAGAGGCAGCTCATGTTGACATATGGGCTTGTGTTTCTGTCTTGCAGCATCTTGCAACACATCCCTTGGTGTCTGCTGCTTCGTTGCTTTCATTCCTATTTGTTTTTAATTCAAAAGCCTGCCTTCAAGTTGTGTTCTCCAGTTCCTCTGATTCTTGTTTGTTCTGTGTGTCATGGCTTTGTGCTCTCCTATCACATTCATATGTTTTCAAAAAAAAGAGGCCACAGTTAAGAAATAACATCAACCTTTACTAATATGGCTTTCAAAGTGGATTCTCTTTCAATTCCCGCACTGTCAGATTATATTTATCTGAACACCGGTAATATCTAAGTCTCAGTTATCACGGTCAAATGACATCATGTGATAAAAAAAACTGTCTGGAGAGCGCCTTATGGGCGCTCATGAAATGGGGATTATCATAGCAGTATGCAGACAATCTGTGGAGAGATGAATAAGTGATAAGTAGAAATAAAACATGCAAAGATGATATGTTGAAGATTTCTGAATAATTAGGGTGTAAAACACACACACACACACACACACACACACACACACACACACACACACACACACACACACACACACAGTGTTCACAGTGTTTCATGAAGCCTGGTACTATGACTGGAGAGAGGACCAGTGAAGTGCAACCCTGACCTGCTTCTGGGGGCTTTTTTTTTCGGTCACTATAGTTTCTTGCAAGCCCCTCTTTGATCCAGCTGTTTACTTCCAGTCTGTAGAGGTGCCCACGTTACACTAGCTATATTTCTGCTGTACTCTACTGTACTGTACACCCCTCAGTAGACTGAGTCTCTCCTCACATGATATCCATTAATGCCCCGTTGTCTCGGTGGCCGTCACACACCGTCATGCCCTTCAGCTCTACTTTTCATCGCCCCCACCCCCCCACACACACACACACCCACCTCCACACCCCACACACACCCCCACTCCAAAAAAAGTAGGGGTGCGGTAGTGCTCCCGAGGATAGAAGCAACAGTTTGCACATTGAGTCTCTGATCAAGTCCGAGTGCCCAAGTTATGTTAAACTCCCTTTTTTTTTTTTTTACGCAAAATAATCCTAAAATATCCGCGCCTGTCTGTTTGGACGTAGATGGATGTCATGTTAATGGATAGACTCCATAATAAGCGTGAGCAAACACGCATCACCTATTTAAAAAAACGAGGTCTTCCATCTTTTCACTGTGCCTCCACCATTTACAGTAGAGGCTATACTTGTACATGCTTACCTTCAGCGGTGGAGGGGTACGCTCGGCATCCTTGTTTCGAGAGACCATTTATGCCGTTACGATCGCCGTGTTCCCCCGCTTACTGTCCAATGAAGGTCTCCTCGGTTCTCCAGCATTTCCCAGAGCTGGGGTTATATAAACTCTCTCTCTCTCTCTCTCTCTCTCTCTCTCAGCCAGCCAGCCAGCCAGCCAGCCAGTGCTGCTCTCCGTCGCTCTGAAAGGCTGGCACGGCGATATAAAGGACAGGCAGTATGTGTAAGTGTGTGTTGGGAGAGAGAGAGAGAGAGAGAGAGAGAGAGAGAGAGAGAGAGAGAGAGAGAGAGAGAAGAGAGAGGGGGGGGAAGGGGGATGGGGAGGAGGAGGAGGAGGAGGAGGGGAAGTCAGTCTCATTTGCATTGGTGATCTACACGCGTCACAGCAAACGGAAGAATCGTGTCCAGCAATCTACAGCTTTGCCTTATAGTAAACACCGAGCTTCATATGCACCGTGCCTTTATCTCGATGCACTCTATACACTGGACCAAGATTTTGCCGTGACTCACTTAAGAAGTGCCCGAGCAGCATGCACGTTGCAGCTCACTGACACGCCACTTCTTTCGCGGGTATAAAAACAACTGTAAAACAGCCATTTGAAGGACATTTTTTTGTGCGTATTTGGTACAGCAAGCACGGGTTTTCCCATATCTAATACTGCAAGGTTGCTTTTGTCATTATAATGGAGGGCAAGGAGCAAGCAAAGACATTTATTTCGCAGCCATATCTGTTAAGTCTCATCAGACTAGATACAGATCCATGATAGCAGATGTTAGTCTGGAGATCCAGAACTCAAATCATTTGTCACCATGGCTGATTTATTGTCCTCATTTAAAGTTGTTCACTTGGATGCAGCCTTGCACGTCACTTTAGTTGAAATACCATATAAGTGGACTTTGCCACGAGTCATGCTTGATGCATCAGTCAACCGCGGTGGACGTCCCTTCATCTCAGCACCACGGACAGCGCCTCGTCTGCGCGCTCCTGTCATGAACAAGGGGAATTAACAGCGCCATAATAAAGCGCTTTGTCATGGCTTATTAAACTTCAAACCGAGGCCTGTCTTCATATGCCATATATGGCCTAGATACAAGTGCTGGTGTATTCAATGGTGCCAAAAATATGTTCCTCCAGTATATTGATGTACTGTGGAGTCTTAAAATGTTAAAATGTTTCATTTCTTTAAACATCTAAAGAAATCCTTTTTTCTTTTCTTTTGTAAATGGATTGGTTAGAAGATATGCTGTTGAGTTAAACATTATCAACATTTCAAAACATGCAAATACTTTTTTTCAGCCTTTTTTGTTCTAATTTTAGTCTCCATGCTAACAAATGAAATATAATTGGTCATCCATCTTTTGAGATCTAACTTGAGGATGCAGATGGGGCCGAGCAGTTACATTTAATGAGATACGTAGTTTACGTGTACTGTAGATGCATACAAAAAAAATCCATGAAATAAACAACCTGCTGCCACAACTGGTAAAAAAAAAATCATGTGTTTACTTTTCAGCAAATGTTTCAGGTCCATTACTGTCCTTGAATGTCTCTATAGAAAGAAAACACCCAGCATACATCATATAACAAACCGGAATCCAGCAAAATGTGTATGAACTCTGGTCTAAGGTCTAACAGGTCCTGTTCTCAGCTGGTTTTCCTCAGTGGTTTTAAATCTGCTGAAACTAAGGGGTTTCTCAGGGGTTCCTCAAGGGTTAATTCTTGGACCTTATTTGTACATGCTCCTATTTGGCAACATTATAAAGAAACTGTATATTCTATCATTCATCCAGCTCCTGGAGCAAAACACTAGACTCTTTAGCCAATGTATTTATTACTGTATGCACCACATTGACTGCAGCTGTATAGGAGCGCAACAATCCACATACAGAGGAGGTCGCGGTGGATATAAAACCAAAACCACAATCCTTTTTCTAAATCTTAACTAGTAGTTTTGGTGCCTCAACTTCTGTCGTTGCTGCATGACGCTCGCGTTTTGTCGGCTAAACCTAACTGTAACGGCCAGTGTCACAACCGTGTCCTCACGGTACCCTGTACTCGGCTCACAGTCACCTTTTGTTCGCTCAACTTAACTGTAAATACCGGCCGGCGGTTGCGTAATTTCGTAGCATATCATACAAAATGTGCATAAGTTTTCGTACGATATCATACGAACATGTCATGGGAAAGCGTTGACAGATTTGTCTCACATTTACAAATCTCCGTACGCATTTATAAATTATTTTCAACATTAACAAATCTGATCACGCACACACGGATTGAGATACAGTTGCACAACTCTCTAAATAGCAAATAGTTTTGCTAAATGAATGGCCCCATATAAGTCTGACTATTATAAAGATCTAAGCCATAGTACAAGTCTATCTGTGTGTGTGTGTGTGTGTGTGTGTGTGTGTGTGTGTGTGTGTGTGTGTGTGTGTGTGTGTGTGTGTTTTATGATTCATGTCTTCTGGGAGGATGGGCCGTTGTGAGTGTTGTTTGTTCTTGTATATTATTTTATATATCCTCATGTCTTTTGTTGCTGTATGCACGTAAAGCACATTGAGTTTACTTGTGATGCAATGTGCTATATGAAAAAAAAATCCCTTGCCTTAAAACCATTGTGTGCTGTCTGGGCTTGGTATGTTGCCTAGTGGGAGTCAGCTGTAGGAAGCTGCTACCTTGCTGTTGCCTTCAGTTGACAGGTGTCTTGCTGTAGGTTTGCTTCACATCTAGTTTAGAAAGAGTGACACTGTTTCCCCTCACTGAGCTTAGCACTCTTGGTATTATTCCAGTCAGCATTAATATTGCTTGGCCTTAGCTTGTTGTTAACTGTAGGGTAGCAGCCTTGTGTAGCTCACCCTTTGCATGAACAGCTGCACAGAAACAAGGGAGCTTATCCACAGGAGTTTGCTGGGGAAGGACAGAGTCAATCCATGTCAGCCTCCCTATTTGTTTTTATTACTGTTCCCTTTACAGTATCCTCATCCCCCCCCCTTGCTTTTCCAGAAGACGAAGCCAATCTGTCCCCAACAATACAGTCAATTTAACCTTTTCCAACCCTTCAGGTCAGCTGACACTCACACCATTGTAGAGACAGGATGCTGGAGCTGTCAGTCAGCCGTCCAGACACCAGAGCACATCTCTGCCGCCTCTGCCTTTCTGTGGTGCCTCACAGACATTGATCACCTCAGACAAGACAGAAACACTTGCTGCTGTCTCTATGCAGCACAATGCCTCAGTCTCTCCTGTATGTCAGCTTCTCTCACCCACAGTGTTTTCATTCCTTTGGATTCTAAAGAAGCTGGCTTATGATCCTGGAGTCCCTGGCTCAATTTCCTACTAAGAGACAGTCCTAAAGGGGCTGTACTCGAAATACTGAAGAAAAAAAATTAAATAAAGATTAGGATTGCCTCAATGGCTCTCACAGACCGTTCACTGCTACTTGAAGTTTTTTCATGGCCACATACACTAACATAGTGTCACACAGACCGGCTATCAAAGCAAAGAACAGAGAAGTTCAGATTGCAACACACACAGAGGAAGGTACTTCATTCTCTGTTCAGGATGCAATCACTCCACTATATCTTTGCATGGCATATATATATATATATTGGGTTATATGTAATATTCTATATTAATGTTTTGAATGTCGAGTACCATAAATGTCATTTGAAACACATTCATTGCAGAGCTGTTTGATCATTTCTGTCTAGAAACAGCAGTGCTGGCCTTCTGTGGTGATACAGTATGAGATCTATGAGAACATGAAGGTGAGATGATTCAACTTTGGAACAGATTTGTGAATATGTCTGAACAGCGGCTTAGCAGAAAGATCTTTAACTGGGACAATTTGCAAAGACAAAGACACCGGGATTAGTGAGGGGAAATCATCATTTGAACGATTCATACACTTTTTTATTTTTCTGAACAGCTTACAGTGTATATTCATGATGCTCAGTGCAAATTGTCCCTGATGTATACAGTAAGGTCAGATGGTGTTGATGTTTGGTACAAACAATGGGAAACAACTACAGTGTAGAGCGTAATGCGAAGCAGAGCTTCGTTTTCACCATTTGGTCTGATTCTGTGGGGGAATAGAAATAGCTAGTCTCGCATTGCCAGCTCCATCTCCACAGCGCTGTGGAGAATGGTCTGGCCCCTCCACACATACACTCAAAAATCATTCTGGGTTGTTTGCATTACTTTAAACCAATCACAATGGTCTTGGCCTGCGCTAAGTTCTGGACGCAGCGACGGTGGATCTGCTAAATAGTCTCGGGAAGGAACTTGTTTTGGTGGAACATTTGCACCTCGCAAAAGAAAACTCCACATACAATATTAATGAAGTTAACTGTTGACACAATACAGTAACGTGAGATATTTAAATTAGCTGATACATGGTTAAACCTCATTGGCTCTTAACAGTGTAACGCCACTGTGTGTAAGATTTTTTTTCTCCCTTTATTTCAGAGTGACAGTGGCTAGACATGAAAGGTGGGAGAGAGATTGGGGATGACACGCAGCAAAGGGCCGCAGGTCGGATTCAAACCCGGGCCGCTGCAAAGGCCTCAGCCCACATGGAGCGCACACTCTTACTTGGTGAGCTAGAGGTCACCCCCTACTGAGTGTATTTTGTCCAAAGCAAATGCCGGCCAAGAGGTCCCAAAAGCTAATCTGTTATCAGTTTTGCTAACTGCTGTTGAAAGCCTCTAGAACGAGGAGTTCTCTCACCAACATCTTGCAGTTAGCTGAAAAGCCACAAAAAGGTGAAAAGCTTGCCAAGGCAAAATGTTAGAAATCTCAGAAATCTCATCTGTGAATTAGGTAGGAACAATGTTAGCAAGAGATAAATCAATTGATACATGATTGATCATTGACTGATTGATTAATTGATTGATTGATGGATTCTACATTACTGTAATGTTCCATAGAAAGACCTCCACCTGGTCAGGCTTATGGAGGTCTGAAGAAAATGTCATCTGAAAAATTCAATAGACACCTGTCCATCATGTGACGTCTGGCTGGCAGAGAGGTTAGGTTTATAATGGCACCGCCCTCTAGTGGCTGTAGTAGTTATGACAGGGGCAAAGCAGAAAGTAAGGTTAGAAGTATAAGAGCGCCACATTTCCGAGTAAGAAGGGATGGGTCAAAGAAACACAGGACTTTCACCTAGGAGACCGGGGCTCATGTCCCGTTAGTTGGGATAGTAAATGGCAAGTTTTTTTTCTAACTTTACAGAACAAACAGAACAAACGCAGCAACCTCGCACTCTGCGTGACATACGTAACTAGGAGAGAAGTAACGTCTGATTTAACACAGACCACCATCTTTTTCTAAACTAAACCAAGTAGTTTTTGTGCCTAAACCTAGTCTACATCGAGAACATTACTTTTACAGGATTGTTCTGGTGTCGCCAGAGGCACCGTACCTGCCTCAGGCGCTTACCCCCGCCCAAGACGATTGTGATTGGTTTAAAGAAATGCCAATAAATCAGAGCAAATTTTTCTCCCATCCTGGAATGCTGTGCGAGGAAGGTCTGGCAATGCGAGACTATCCTAAACTAAACCAAACTGCGACCGTTAATGACCTGTTTAAAGCAACACTAGAGAACTTTTCCCGCTTCGGTCCCCCTACAGGTTGGAAGCGGAATTGTCCATTACATTACACTATGCAACTTTGCCAGATCAGGTAGCGCGAGCTGTAGTTCCAATGTGACAACCTGTAGTGGGACCGAAGCGGGAAAAGTTCTCTAGTGTTGCTTTAAAACCGTGACGGTTATGTTCTATAGTTTGGATATGAGTTTGTATTTCCTGCCAGCGCTAGGGGCGCTAATTAGAGGGTAAGAATAAACAACCTATGTCCTCGTATGGTTTGGAGGGCGTGTTGCTCCTATCACACCCTACAAGTTTTCCTATCATTGTTAATGCTGACAACACTAAACTCCTCTTTTCTCCTATCGACACACATATCGAAGCTTGCTCCTCTGCTTGCAGGGCTGACATCTGCAGTTGAATACCTGCCAGCTACTGTACATCAATCTCAACACTTTCTTTCTTCTTAGGCAAATCCTACCTTTTGGAAGTGCCCTCAGTTTTTGTCTGCACAGCCTCACAAGAATCTTGGTGTAGAGTCAAACACAAGGCAACCACCTCCTACTTGTTGTCCAAATTCTAGTCATCGCTTGTCTGAACTGCTACAACTCCCTCCTGGCTGGGCTCCCAACAGACCTTTCTCCAGTCCTCTACAACTCATACAGAAGGCAGCAGCCTGTCTCATTTTCATCCACACTAAATTCTTCCATTTCATCCCCCTTCTCTCCGGCTCTCTAGCTCCTCATATTGAATTCCAAACCGCAGCTCCTGCTCCCTGTGTTCCCAGTGGTGCGATGACCTCCCCAACCCTGACAGGACTACACAGCTCCCTATCTCCAATTCGTTCGTGAACTAAAAAAATGCTAACGAAAAACATCTGAACATTTCACCTCTACCTTCCCCCTGTCTCCCTCATGTACTTGCATCTGATCTTGCTTTTTTGGCTGTAAAAACTATATGGGCAACTTTTCTTCTTTTTTTTTTTTACCCCTACATTTCTTCACCGACACACTTCTCTACACATGAACACTCGGCATGCATGAATATTAACGCGTAGGCTGAGCTCGAGCTTTAAACGTAGCTAATTTCCACAGCACTTTCATGCAGCACTTTAATAAATTGTAGCATATAGATTTGTTTCTATAGCTGATTAATGACAGACTTCAAACAAACAAAAAAAGGCTGTCGCTGTAAACATGAGAGTGTAACGGTTCCCTCGGCAAACACCAAATGCAAATCATATTGTACAAAACTGCTTCATTGTTTCTCATGGACACAAACAATTCCATTTCCATTGTGGCAGAGGTCTAAGTGTAATAATTACTTTGTGGCAGTGCATAGTTGGAAATAAAACCTTCTAATGGCCCATGTTGTTTCACTTCTTAATCAAAATGAACACACTAAATATTCTTTATTATATAAATATATCTTTTTTTTCTACTGATCCCAATTAGCTGTTTTAGCTTTTCAAAAGAGCCAAGAAGCAGAATTAGCTCAGTTGAAAGAACCTGCGACACAAAACACAGCAGTGGTTACAGTTTAAGATGCCTGCATGGCTTCCTGCTAGATGTTGAATCCATTATTGACCTGCCAATATATTCAGCACACCCTACAAGGGAACTGTTACGCTGAATCAGACCGTAGCCACAAGCAAGATGAGATATGTGTAAGGAATAATTGCTCCATAAAGCATCAATGCCAAAGTCAAAGGCCGTAAATCCTGATATTTTTTAGCCATAAATAAAGCTTTTATTCCATATAATTTCGTTGTCACTTAATCCTTAATCTTTAAATCATTCCTTAGCTTTTTCATTTGAGGGTGGTTCACAAGCTTATGAATGTCTGATTAGATCCTAATCACTGAGTTACATCTACCGAACTAAAAAGGTCATTTTAGACAAATAGTCAAGAATCGGGTGTGCACATGCTGTAGGTAGCATAGTGGCTACAAATTGCTGCACCCTGTCAAGCAAATCAGAATACTCCATCAACTCATACACCCATACAGCACATATACAATATAATGTGTTTAACATCACTCCCATCAATTAATTTTTATGGGTCATTTATTCAATGTCTTCTCATATTTTAAGCCAACGCACTAATTACTTCACAGAGACTCCAATATGTTAATTAGATCTTAATTAGTCCAGGTGTCCAATGTCAGTCCCTCTGCTGATGGTTTGTAATATAAAATGTTATTAATTTCTTGTAGAGAGTTAAATGAGAAGATCGATACAGTCAGGGGATGGTTAGCTTAGCTTTTTCTTTTAATTTTTTTAACAAAATACAAAACATACAAATCACAACATGAACAGGTCATCACCGCCCACCTGGACAAAAATCAAGAAAAGATGACACAGTAACTACAATATTCAAAACCATTCAACAGAATAGCAAGAAAATAGACAGTAAACCATAAACCACATAATGACGGGAAACACACATATTGATAGTTTCCAGAACTTTTTCAGCAACATTTGAGTTGTGGCACACACACTGTGCTCAGAAGCCTGTTTACTGATTGAATGTTTGGCGAGGCCTGGTCCCCTCAGGGTTGGGCAGGAAGGAATCCTGCCCCCTATCTCCCCTACAGGGGCCGGAGGGGCAGTGAAGCTTGAAAAGACAAGCAAGCTTGAAAAACAGGAGGGCATACAGACTAATTGGAGAATAATTATCCCTCAGCAGTACTTCATCTAGCACATAACCTCTGTGAGTTGAAGTGAAATATTTCAGAACAGATTTCAGGGCATCGCATTGACTGGATACAAAAGGCATTCATTTTCAAAATTCACCACAAAGATTTTGTATTCATTTTTATTCTGTGATGTTAAACTCATCTGACTATCTCAGGTGGTACGTTACATAAATACTCTCACAATAAACAGTATTTGTTCGCCAGGAAAGACAAGGCCACAAGTCCTATTAGAATGCAGGGCAATAAACTGAAGAGATAAAACACTTTGCAGTAACACTGCATTCATGCTCCCACCTACCTGCCATGCCAGCAGCTCATTTCAGCCTCTCCATGACAACTTGCTTTGGCATTCTTGTTTGTGGGCAGAATGTGCCTCTGTAAAGCTAAACCAGCATTGGCAAGTTCTTCATGCAGATGGTTCTCCCATCTTTCCACTGTTCACTGTGTTATTCATTCTGCCAAGAGCTCTCCCTTTCTTTCACTGAGAATGAGTCACTGAAGTAGGAATGCACTTTGATTTTCTCTCATTCCTCTCATATAGGACACATTTAGTTGATCTTCCAGGTACTCCACCCATCCCTGACCTTTGCTGTGGAAATTGGAAAGCCTGTGCTTAGTCTTGCATAGACCTACAGTATCTCCACAGCGCTGTGGAGATACTGTAGGTCTGGCTACACCACATACATACATTCTCGGATAGGAGAAAAAAAACACTCTGGGTTGTTTGTATTTCTTTAAACCAATCGTAATCGTCTTGGGCGTCTCTGGACACAGAGACGGTGACTCTGCTAAATAGTCTCGGGAAGGAACTTGTTTTGTTGCACCTGGAAAAAGAAAATACCACATACAATATTACATGAAGTTAACTGTTGACACAATACAGTAACGTGAGATATTTAAATTAGCTGGATACATGGTTAAACCTCATTGTCTCTTACCAGTGTATCTCCGTGTGTACTTCGTCAATCAGTCCCAAAACGTCCCAGTTAGAGAGGAAATGCCGTAAAAATATTCTTTGTAAATCTTTACAACCATTCCCTGAAAGAACCAAGCAGGCCTGACTTGTTGCACGATCCAAATTTTCTTCAAAACTTTCCATTTTCAGCGTGTAATGTTAGCTTGCCAGCTCGGAGGTTGTTTTTGTTGTTAACAGGCAAAGCTGGACATCCGGCGTGTCAGGCTTATCCTTTAATGTACTTCTGTTGATCCAGACTAAACTAATGAATTTGCCGTCGGTAAAGTATGCTGATTTTTAAACTAACTGCTATAAGACTAAGACAGCCACGCAGCAGTGCTTTGAGATAATTGCAAACCTTAGCATGCTAACATGTTAACAGTGGCAATCCTAACATGCTGATGCTAAGTAGGTTTACCATGTTCACCATTTTAGTTTAGCCTGCAAATTAGTAGTACAACTGAGGCTGAAGTTTTGCAAATATTTAGCCATAAACCAAGTATTGGACTAATACAAATTTGACCTGATGATGACGCAAGATCAACAGTGATGGGTCCACCAAAGCTTTTAGAATGAATCATAAGGGGGAATTAAATGTCTTTACCAAATGTCATGCCAATCCAAAAATAGTCATTGTGAAATTTCAGTCTGGACCAAAGTAGTGGACTGACCGACAGCCATCCCTTGAGCCAATGCTGCTAGCATGGCTAAATATATGCTCAATTGCAAGTCTCCACACAACTCAACAAGCTTATATATTAATATCTTTATATTTTACAATACTACTTAGCTGCTGTTTTCCATCTAGCCTTTGGACTGCACAGTGACTCAGGCTCCTGCACCTCTCTGATTCTTCTCTGATTTAATCTGCAGGCTTTAGTTTTAATGAGAGTAATTTTTTTCCTCAGGTCTCCATCTCTTTGACATGGCTCTGCCAAACGATGGCCTATGCTAACCGAGCACTCTTATTATCTGCTTGCTCAAGGTCACTGAACAATCAAGAGATTGACAATGAGCAAGATCGCTGTTTCTGCCTCAGAGGGATAAACTGGATTAAGGTATTGGGAGGGCCAAGCAGTTAAAGCTTTAGAGATGGCAAACACAATCAGCATGTCTCTGCATGCCTTGCCTCTTTCAATCATCCGCAAGCAATCATGCCACAAATGGAAATCCCCCCATCCCAATTGTCAATCAGATGGAGAGGCGACAGCAAAAGATATGATCTTTTTAATACATCTCTCATGGGTTTCACGTGCAACTGTGCGAGCAGTCACATCTGTTCTGCTCAGTTTGCATAATGATACTCAGTGGGTATGTAACTTAAATCTTAATCCTAAAAGAAGCAACACCCAAAACGTGACAGTCGGTATGAATATTAAAGGTAGTACTTTCTAAGATACCATTAACCTCAAAACCTTGTTTGCTGTATGTAAATTGTGCATACAAGATAAAGTACATCTGACTCTATGTGGTTGGAATGTTTTGAACCACAGCATTTCAAATTGTGAGTGTGAGATTTATTTGTACTCTTCCGTCTATTCTTATGATGATCCTATTTAGTTTAAGGTAACTTATTTGTCTATCTTAAGACGGGTCATGGTTAATGCTGTACGAGATGAATGAAACCACGTCTAAAGGGATAAAGCAAAATTGGCAATAGTTAATAATAGTTCCCGAGAGGGAATCCGGTTGCTTTGCCCACCAATTATAAAGCATCAAAAGTGCTCAAACAACCTTAGGATGCCCTTGTGGCTCATTCATCTGTCCTTGTGTGTGTGTGTGTGTGTGTGTGTGTGTGTGTGTGTGTGTGTGCACGCTGGAAAATATTTACTTCTCAGTGGTGACCCATTTCGCTTCTTTGTTGCTCAAAAGTGCTAAAGTGCCACTGTTCATGTCAAACATGTTTAGACTCCCAGTAAAGACCGGTTATGCAATGCTAACACCCTCTTCTACGGATTACTGCAATCCAATCCAATACATCAGACATGATCAGACAGTGAGGTCGAGTGCTAATATGATTGTTTGTTTCTTCTCTGTCCACAGCTGCAAGAAAGTAATCTGTTTATCTAGGTTACATTTTTTGATAGTAGTGTCGATATGAGACCTTAGTTTACTTTGAGAAATATAAATATGTATTACTACAAAGCCCTTGTATCATTAAAAAAGAAGAAGCCACAGGTCTCAAATGGCGTCTAAACACAAGCAAAATTCAGAAACTAACTGATTAAGGAATAACAAAACAAGATTGTCAGCGTTTTTATAAGTGACAGTTTTTCATACTCTGTGCCATTCATTTTTGTGGATACCAACAAAGTATTGACGTTAAATACCAAGGCCTTGTGGTGAAAAGAAATTTTGAATTTCTCAGTTTGTTTCAATATTGTTATTAGCCACGCTAGCAGTGTGGCTCTACAGATATAGGTTAATGTACAGTAGGTCTGTCTGTCAACCAGACCACCACTTTAGCCCAGACTGAAATATCTCATCAGCTATGCAGGTACACACACTCATGTTGATGTTAAAAAGACTTTGGTGATCCCTAAACTTTTTATCTCGCGCCATCATCAGGTCAACATTTCAGTTAGTCTAATAGTTTGGTTTATGACAAAATACTTACACAACTAATGACATTCCCATCAACCTCAGCTGTACCTTGTGTTTTGTGCGAATCAAGCAAATGTTAGCATGCTAACAAGCTAAACTAAGATAGTGAACACAATAAACATTATACCTACATCAGCAGTTATGTTAGCATTGTCACTGTGAGCATGTGACAGAGATGGGGACTCAAGTCTGAGACTCAGACTCCAGTCCATTTAAGTCGCACAAACAGCTGACTTCAGACTTGACTCAGACTCGACCCAAAAGACTTCAGACTTGACTCAGACTCGACCCAAAAGACTTGACTCGGATTCGAGCTTCGAGACTCGTCAACAACATGTTTTCATGCAATTATTGCTTTTTAAATCTAAATTTATTCATGTATTTCTATTTTCATTTATTGGTGCATATACGTTGGGGAAACGTATGACGAGCCTCATGTCCCCTGCCCTTTGCCATAATGTGCAAGGTAAAGCATGTGTTATGCCTTATGTGCTCGCACTCACATAAAAAATATATATATTGACATGGCGACACCAAGTCCTCCCGGAGTTGTGCCTTTTGTCATTAGTTTTGCTTTCAATAACTTGGTAAACAGAGGCAGTAAGCCAACAGCTACATGCAAGGTGTGTGGCACCAAGATAAATGATGCCGGATCAACAACGTCGGACTTCATCAGGCATCTCAAAACGCACCCGCACACACACGCTAATGTGAAAGAGACGGAACATTTAGCATATATCACCACAGGTAACAAGCTAACCATCGCAAAGTGTTGTGCTAATGCTGGGAACAGGCACATTGTATCTTTATAGTTAGTGGTTGCTGAGGCTCAGACATCCATGGCGCACAGGAGGCGGGACGCACGGATCATCTCCCCAGGAACAAACGCTGGGTCGGGGGGGCAAACTCATGTGATGCGTAATTGATCCCGTGGATGATTTGTAGGCTATTAAGTGAACAAGGTGTACCCGGTCCACCAAACACTGGGCCGTCTTGACTGTCTTAATTCTGCACATATTTCTGTTACTGTAGTCCTATTTACTATTTCATTATTTCATCCATGTGTGGCGCAGCGGATCTGTGCGCACTGTCACCTGCCGTGGAGATGCTGGCCTCACTAACCTCTCCTCCTCTGAGTCGGGTCTCCCTCGTGCTGGACTCAGTTTCACTGCGCATACTAACACTTGGAAAATAAATGGCATTAAATCAGTGAGTTCAAACTGCTTATTGTGCGTTTTTCTTGAGTGAAAGAGACGTAACATTTAGCATATATCACCACAGGTAACAAGCTAACCTTATAACTTTGAATTCATAAGATTTAACAATACAGTGTTAGGTACAGATCAGATGGCCAGAGACTTGAGACTTGACTTGGACTCGAGCTCAAAGACTTGAGACTTGACTTGGACTTCCCCCTCAAAGACTTGAGACTCGACTTGGACTTCCCAAAAATGACTTGTGAACATCTCTGGCATGTGAGCATGCTGATGTCAGCATTATTATGCCAGCAGTTCATAAAACAAATTGTGCCGAAGCTCACTGTAGTTCTGTTTCCATTCAATTCTTTGGAAATGTCACAAAAAGAAATAAATGCGATTTAGGTGTGTTTCCATCAACTGGTTTTGAGCGAATAAACTAGGCTACGCAAAGCGTAGTTTCCTCAGAAGTTACTACAGGCTAAGCGTGATTATAATGAGCCAGTAAACAGAGTAGAAGAAGTAGAGGTTGCTAACAGGAAACAAAACAAGTCGCCTTGGCCATCTAACCATCTAGGAGAGAAAAATGGAGGGAGGTCTTAGTGAAATTGGTTCAATTGTGCCAGTTTTCATCATTCGTTAATGTTAGCTATTGTCCATGTTTCATGCCGTCCAGAGACGAAGACACTTTATAAGAATATCCTGGAAAACACAGAAACAGCGGAAACAGCTATTGAGTCATATGAAATAAATGTTTGCTACGTCAGGACTTATTTGGCAAAGGCGTTTCCATATCCCATTTAGTGCAACAACTCTTTTCTAATGTGGTACTCCATAAAAATATGTGAATGGGAAACACGGCTTGTCATGCTAGCGTTGCTGTAGACTCTTAGTCTTGTTGTATATTTAATCTTTAGGCCTGGTATATATCCAGAGCTTTGCCTCATCTAAACCCATTTAATGGATGGTTTTGCTTTTTGGGGATTATCCTAGACATTCTGGGTAGTTAGATGACTAGTACAAAACCTAATGTTTCCCTTGAATTGTTGTGATGGTTTCATGAGCAATTAACTCCCCTGAAAGAATTTAATCAGTTCAGGTTTCAGAGGAGTCTCAAAATGGTCTAGTGCTTCACAGGTTTGATTATTGCCATGTTTAATATAGGACTATTGATACTAGACCTCAGAGACACTAAACCAATGTTTGTAATCTCGCTGTAATCAATATCAAACACCCAAGGTAAAAATGAACAGGAAGTGTGTATGCCTTGGTGAGACAGATCATTTCATTTGGAGTTAAATTATCCCTAAAAGAAGCAGTTTGTGTGCAGATTTGACAGTATATTGAATTATTAGGATACCCAGAGATACAACAGTAGCACCATTTTGCTCCACCTAGTTTTGGCAACATATAGGGACTCAAAGTTTCTTCAAGTTCTGTATTGCACAATTTTCCCCAGAGCCTTCAAACAGCCTTTCTTTTTGGAGTGATGACAGAAGGACCTGCTTGGCTTTCAGAGTCACGCCTTGACCTCTTGGGATGAATGCTGAAGGACATGTTTTGAAGCATGAGGTTACATCTCTCTCTGTAAGGTCTTTCATCCTTGCCTCACTATCCTCCTCAGCCTGTCTCTCATGCTCTCCGAGCTGCAGTGATAGCCTCCAGTGTTTACGCGGCATACAGCATGACTTATGCATGAAGAGGCTGCTCTTTATTCATCTTCTTGGGACTCCCACAGCGTGAGTGCGGCTTTCCGCCGTCTTTAACACTTCAGCTACTGTGTCTTCTCTGACCTTTTCATCTTCTCGCACGCACAGACGTTCACGCTGCGTTCATTCAAACCTAGGAGACTCTGGGAGCCCCACGGGAGAGAAAAAGTGAAAAGGACAGATCTTTGCACTTTGTGTGTGTGTGTGTGTGTGTGTTTTGTGTGTGTCAGTGTGTATGTGTATGTGTGTGTGTGTGTGTGTGTGTGGGTGTGTGTAATTGTATGTTTTTGGTAAATAAATAACATCAGTTGTCTGTTTTGACATGGCCACTAAAACCTGTTGTAGAGCTAAGCTCTTTAAACTGCTTCAGTGTTGGCATTGGTTGAGGTTGATTGTTTGACGGTTGTGATATTATTTGGAGCAAGCTTAACTTATTGTTGACGCTGGTGTCAAAGGCTGAAAGTTGGATGATCATGATGTGGCAAATGGTAAACATTATACCTGCTAAACATCTGAGTTCTATCGATGTTGTTATGCTCTGACTTAGTCATTGAGCTCAAAGCCTCACTGTGCTTTAGTATAGCCTCACAGAGACTGCAGAATCTTTGTCTTGTTAATATATTCCCTTTCTTCAGAACATAGACGTCAGTGCATGTTAACTTGTTCTTACTTCTCCCCGGGCAGATTGCTATAGTTGATCTGTCTATGCTGTATTAAATAATACATATTCATTACACTGTAAACAGAGAGGATTTTCACTCGCCCACCAGCCACCAACTTTTCATTACAAGGACTTTAGACCATTGACGAAGAGTGCGTTTAGAAAATGTTCTGGCAAGGAACAATAAGACAGATGTGTCTTTTATCAGTAATTCATTATACGGATTTCTTTTTTATTCAAATGCTATGCTTTTTCTGTGCAAGCTTGAGCAACATTTGTAGCTTTAAATCTGAAGTCATGACACTGGATCTTACTTCCTGAGAGGAAATAAAACAGCAATCAAACACATTGCATTTGTCATTTGATTTTTGTTCACACGTCCCTTTTGCTAGTAGGACATGATCAAGAGAATGTATGAGTAGATGTATCTTTGGGGATCTTGCTGGTGAAATGGATTGGAATTGTTTCAAACTGGAAATACTGTGTTACATTTCCAAACTTTAAAAGCATTTACATGTTCTGCTTTAAACTTGCAGTTGCAGCTATGAGAGCTTGTCTCATGTGTATGAATACAGATGTATCTCAAATACTTTCCTTCAAGGGTGATTTGTCTTACAATAGCTCCAAGTACGACTGGGCAATATATCAATAATATCTATATCGATATCGATATATGAGAATATATATCCACTTAGATTTTGGGTATCCTAATATGGCATAAGTGTGCCTGGTTTTAAAGGCTGCATTACAGTAAAGTGATGTCATTTTCTGAACTTACCAGAATGTTCTAGCTGTTCTATTATTTGCCTTTACCCACTTAGTCATTATATCCACATTACTGATGATTATTTATCTAAAATCTCACTGTGAAGATATTTTGTTAGTGCACCAATAGTCAACCCTACAATATCGTCGCAATATCGACATCAATGTATTTGGTCAAGGATATCGTGATATTAGATTTTCTCCATATCACCCAGCCCTAGCTCCAAGGTTCCAATCTTCTTCATATCCATATTTTCCATAATTGTAAAAAGTGTCAATGCCGGGCACTTTTGGTGTCATAATAAACCATTCTCAACTGGTTTTAAGTGTGAGAAATGATGAGAATATAGTGATGCATGGTATATTTGGACCACATCTCTTCCATTTGACATGTTTGTTTACCAGAAATTCACTGTGATTAATTGAAATCCCTCTTGCGGAGAGCCTAATGATACTTCTGATGGAAAAAATGAGTACTGCTCCGTAGGAAGCATCATTCTTTAACCCCCGAATGTTACATGCTTTAAGAATTAGGATCATGACAAGCTGTTTGGATGAGTAGCATGTTGCCATATTTATTATAGAGAGGGATTGCCAGATCTGAGCTTCAGCAGGCAGGTTGTTTCAGATTAGGGAAACCAAACGCATCGAGTGTCCATTGTCAAATGCCTTCTTGTGTTGTTAATCTCTCAGGAAATTAATTTTCTCTCATAGAAAAATTGATAAAAATAAACCTCCTTTTGAGTGATATGGAGGTACGGAGTGTGATTATTGAGCTAATTAGGAAGTAGAGATCCTGATATACATCATTAGTGTCAGCTAATTAGACAACCCACAAGACTAGATCACATAAACTCACAGCATCCGCAGTGTTTTTGTGCTGAGCCGAAGAATCACTGATGGCGTCGTAATATTGTGCCGATGAAAACCACATCGTGAAGGAGAAGCCACGCTCAAAATGTACTCTGTTTTCGTGTCACTTGCATTGTTTCTGTCATTATTTGTCCTCATGCAAATTGCTTTCACACCTGTGTGTGTAGCTCATGCATGGCATGAGCCAGGCTATTTTTATCTGCAGGTTTCCTGTCATGAATAGCAGATGATATACCTGATGAGGCCACGGCCGGGTTATTGAAGTGTTCTAAATCAGTGGTGTGATTCATGCCTTGGATCAGAAACACTGCGATACAGCCGATTCAATGAATCATTGCTGGAACGTTGCAGACCACTAAAGGAGTTTTTTCTGAGCATCCAGCCAGAACACAATGCACACTGATTTATATTCTTTGCTTTGCAAGCAGATGATTAGATGTTATTGTAACCTATCCTCACACAATGCACACTCTTTCTCTGGTCTTCACATTTTGGTCTGAGAATTAATGAGATCAGCAGGAGTTAACAACTCATTTTCCTTCAAACGTGAATAAACGCTCCACTCTGTGTCTGTAGATTGTAGGGCTGTACTGAATAGTGGCCAAGCTTCATTCATAACGTCGACATTGGGTTTCTAAATCAACATTCGAATGCTGCGCAGGTTTTCTTTTGCATTTCTATTCATTTTGTTTAAAGCCAGTATTTCTGCACAGTTGCAGAGAAAGATTAGGCTACACTGATAATATTAGTATATTACTATTTGTCAAATTAGATCCCATTGAAGGCTGCATAATATTGTTTCCAACTCGTGTGACCCAAACATTTCCAATAACTCCAGTTTCTGTCATTTAGCTATAAGCTTCAGGACGAGATTGTTATTTTGTCAGCATTTTCAGCCATTATTGGATTAACGTGCTGCCTACATGCATTAATGTTGACGAAACATTAGCATGTATGACATCATGGGCATCATAGAGGGAAATAGTGAAACTGGAAGTACCCAGGGCCCAAAAATGGGGAAGGGCCCTGCAAACGCCTGGGATTATAAGTATGCTTTGATTTTTAGCATTATTATTATTGTTATTAGCATTTTAAGAAATTAGTCCATCCACTACTGCAGTAGGGTGGACAAAAACAGCTTGTTTGCGGTACTTCGCTGATGCTGCTGAGGTCAGAGGTCAACTTTGATCATGCCATTAAAAAAAAAAGAGAAAGAAAGAGAAAAGAAACACATGAGTGAGAAAGGACGCAGTCTGAGGAAAAGCAGCTGCACAACTTGCTGGCAGCGTGTCAGAATAGCTTGATATTGGTATGTAACAAAGCTAATATAGTTAACTTGCTGATCAATGAAGCAGCATGGATTCTGTTTCAGAAACAGCCACAGAGAGTGGATCAGCTCTTTTATTTTGACCACAGGCACCTCTCCAAATGGCCCGCTTAGTTTTCTTTGAAGGAGGAAAAAAAAAACAACATGTAACGAGGAACAGAAATACTGCGGGGAGAGGAGGGGGAAAGCAGTGTAAAGGAGTGGGGAAGACAAAAGTCTATTTCTCCCAGTCTATTTTTATGGATCAGGCTGGATTTTATAGCTGTCGCTAAATCAGCCTATGATCTTAGGCTACAGCAGCTTTTTACTCCAATAGACATTTCAATTAATCAGTCAGGCTCCGATGCACAGGCGCAGGGATGAGCGTTTTAGAGTGCCAGAGACAAACCATGGAGCTACTGAAGGGCCACCTGGTGTAGGTCAAAGCTGACGTGTGATTCATAAGAGCCAATATGGAGACTGAAGAATTCAATTTTAAATTACACTGGAGGCATTCTTGTTACTGTAGGCACTATTCTGAAGAGAGGCCTCACTGTAATTCACAAACAGTCCTTTCATCTTTTTATCCAGCGTTTTTCTCTCCAACCTTGGGCTGATTCCGCCTGTGCAAACGCACTGCATTACTTGTCATCCAAGGGCATAATGACTCACCATCTACTGTTCCTCCTGGCACCATCAAAGGTCACCCGTTTGCCGGCGTCACACTCACTCCTTGGAATACAAAGACTGCAGGAAGACTTATCTCATCTGCTCCTCCAGGTTGCCTTTAAAGAGGTATGTCACTGCGGTAGTGCATGTTATCATTTCCTGCACGTGCCCACAGAGTTTGGCTGCTCAGGAAGTCTCAAACTCAAAAGCCAGATTGTTTGCCCATCCAACCAGAGGTCAGCAGGGCCTTGCTTAGGGACACCCTGACATAATATTATTTCAGTTTCTATCCAGGAAGAAGATAAATGCATTCAATGTTCTTCCTCTGAAACAGGGCGAGGATGGTAACACTTTATAGTAACCATCATTAAAGGTGCTGTAGGATTGGGAAGATCCAGGACTTAGCCAAAACATTTGAACATCAACAACTTCTCAGTCCCTCCCCCCCTTTCTGCTAAAGCCCAAAATGGTCTGCTAAGCCCCTCCCCCCACAAGGGAGAATGAATGTGTGTGCATGAGCAGTGATTGACACGCAGTTAGAATTGACAGTTAATTAAACTACAATAATAATAATAATAATAGTTATTCTGCTCTTAACAAACAATGGAATGATAATAATGTTTACTAATTATTAGTAATGCTATAATTGATGTTATATTTATATATGTAGTAGTTGTTAATGATGAGCAAATGATTTGTAAGCTGTCAATAAACATTATTTGGATGCTATTATAAAGTGTAGTATAGTAGTATAAAGTGATGATGAATATAATACCCTGTTAATATTTAATAGATACTTTGTAAAGCATCTATGAACAGTATTTAGACAGCTATTATCAGTGCAGAAATATTCAATAATCATCTCTTTTATAGATCACCAAAAAACTTCAGATTTTCAATGGGGCCAAATAAATGTTACTTGATGCTTTACAAACCACTTATTAATCATAAACTTATTATTATAAGCATTAGCCAAATAATATTTATAGATGGTTTACAAAACAAATATTAACCATTGACAAAGTATTACCTCTATCTAGATTTATAAACTCATTATTTTAACACTTAAAGGTCCAGTGTGTAACGTGTTTAGTTGTTCATTATCAAAATCTGTGTTGCCCGTTCACAAACTTGTCCTTTTTATAAATATTTACCACCACCATCAATTCCAAGTATTCGTATTGGCTTGACATTTTACATTTTCTCTTTCATGAACTGGGGTAGACGCTCCATATTCATGCTCCATCTTGAAATACGTTAGCCTGTAAGGGACATACAGGACATACTGCTCCGCCTTTCGTGTTTTCGCTGTCACATGATAAACTCACAGGTGCTGCTAATGCTGCTAATGGGTATCGTAGCTTCCCGGCCCCGGCAAGTTTGAAGAAAGAAACATGGAGGACCACACGTATTCAAAATCCAAATTTCAGGAACAGGAGTCTTCTTCTTTGCCTTCTTGAAGCGTGAAGGCTACCGTAGCTGTAATACGTACTTTGAATTGCGTGGTGCGAGAGAGTTGATTGCGATATATGATCTCAACGCTAGATGGGAGAAATTCCTACACATTGGACCTTTAAATAATGATAAAATTATACACATCATAGCATTACTTATAATTAGTAAATATAAATTATCATTTCATTGTTTGTTAACAGTAAAATAACTATTAACTATCAATGTACCATTTATTTAACAATGAGTTAAAGGGTTACTGCAAAGTAGCGTGTGTGGGTGTTTTTCAGGATGTGATTTTTCCAGTGGGTAGTTATGGATGTTGTTATGGATTGCTGGAGGTAATAATAGCAGATCCCGGGGGCAGGCCATTTGGAGGTTGACTGCTCTTGAACCGTGATGGAAGTGTGGGTGCTGAAAGGTTTAAGCAGAGAGAAATATCGCTGGAATCAACCAGCCATCACCCACTTCTAGAGCATTATGAAACCTTATGAAATCGTCCTTTATTCAAGATTATTTTGACATTCATTTTTTTTAAACTCCCTGATGCAGCTCTGTGCTGCTGAAGCTGGCGTTCCACCTGCCAGCTTGAAAGACAAGTCTCTGGTCTCAGAGGACCAGTGTTGGAGATGGAGCTATACAGACTGTGTATATATATTTGGGTGGTTTCAATTCCAAATCACACAATAGACTCCTCTCTCCCAGTCTGTGCTGTCCTACCAGAAAGCACTGTGTGCACTGTATTATCTTTGTTCTAAAAAACTGTAATGATGTCATACTATTAAGGCTACATCCACTACGTTTTGGTTTGAAAACTAAAATCTGTTGCTACGTTTACGCCTCGCGACCACACTACTCCGGCGGTTCTGAGGCCCTGAAATGGAGACATTTGGAAACACCGCTGCCCCCGTTTCGGTTTGAAAACTCCGGGATTGTGCTGTGGTCTGGACGAGCACAAGCGGAGACCTTCGGAAACGACTACACACACCAGTCAGTCTTCTCTGTTAGGTAGGCTACGTACCTTTCAGTAACAGTTCAACCTCGCCGTCGGTCCAAGCTAATGAATCCCTGCTCTTACTTTTCACCACTGTTGTTCTTTCCCCAAAGTTTTTTCTAACCCTTTTCAACTTATACATCAGTGACCTTCAACCGCAGAGTAACGTCAGACAATCTGCTTCCTGTTTACACCGGCGCGCACATGCCCAGTGTGTGTGAATGGTCATGTGCAGGGCCTGAAATTAACACCTGACCACACGCCATTAGTGAATTTTGCCATTGGTGGGTGAATCTGTCAATCTACCTGTTGGCGGTTAGCCAATGAGAATTGAGTAGCTCATCAGTTGTTTACTGCCACTGTTGTTCTTTCATATTTCAACCAAGTCCGCCATTTTTTTTGAATCAGTTAAAAAATGTGGCGTAACATTACCGGTGTGAAGAGGCCGATAAAAAAAAAGGATAGATAGATCGATAAATATATTGATATATTCTGTATATTTTGTTATGTACTTGACAGCACTTAAATGTGTATTCTTAACAAGTTCAAGAGCAATGCTCGTGCATTTCCTGTATTTCACCTTCATGAGGCGGCAAATATTGGCTGGTAAAAAGCCTGTGTGGCTAGAGGATTTTAAAATCCACCTGCCGCAGTGGCTGGTGGCCAAAAAAAGTTAACTACAGGCCCTGGTCATGTCATATGCTTCCCCCTGCCAAATCTGTGCGACATCCACTCAAGCCGTCTCCTTACACGGGCCACAAACACCCAGCAGGGCCCCTCGCACCCTGGGAACCCCTTCTTCACCCTGTGCCCCTCAGGCAGACTGAGAAGCCCAGGAGCACACACACCCACAGGCTACAGAACCACTGTTTTCCCAGAGCTGTGGAGAGTCTTCAGAAACAAAACACACACACACACACACACACACACACACACACACACACACACACACACACACACACACACACACACACACTTACGCAGATAGAACTGCCCGGGTCACCCCGGGCCTAATGCAATAATGACATGCAATAACTTTTGTATTCACTGCTCCCTATATATTCTATTTTTATATTTAAGTATTTATTTATATCACTGGTAATATGTGTATTGTTTTGTGTCTTGGTATGGGTAATGTGTATGTGGTCTTGTGCATATATTTTATATTGTATTGTAATGCTACAAACTGGATTGCTCCAACTAGGTTTCGTTGTGTAAATATATGCAATGACAATAAAGATCTATCTGTCTATGCATTGTCAGACCTGCTAATATGGACGGAGATCAGTTCTACTACTGGAGGTAAAACTCTCGTGTGGACGGAGATTGTTTTTGTCTGAAAACGCAGCTTAGAAATGAAAAGGTAGTAGTGTAGATGTAGGCTAAGAATCCAGCTCTTGCCTGCAGCCTCCCACAGAACACCTTCTTTGGCTCACATGTTTATTTGCACTCCTCCAATTCCGCCGTTTGCAATGTCTTGTTTCATTCCTGCATCAATCACTCAGCTCTCCCTTTCCTCGGCATCGCTTACCGATTGATTACCTTTACAGAGTTCAATGTAATGACGGGGCCAAGCTAATTTCTGAAGTGATAAATGGTGAGCTAAGTGACTGCAATCCACTGGGAGGCAAATGGTCCTGGAGCTGCTT
Organism: Sander vitreus; assembly: GCF_031162955.1. Classification (NCBI taxonomy): domain Eukaryota; kingdom Metazoa; phylum Chordata; class Actinopteri; order Perciformes; family Percidae; genus Sander; species Sander vitreus. The sequence goes on from NC_135867.1 coordinate 25,920,895, forward strand.
TCTGAAGAGTGGCCCCAGCCTTTTGTGCAATGGCGCTCACTGACAATGTTACAAACAAAGACTGTCGCTAAGCAAACCTCCAAGAAACACAGAGATAAAATCAGCCCAAGTGAGAGAACTGCTGCTTTTCTTTTAAAAAAGTTCTCTTTTGATAAAGAGCCTTTAAGGCCCAATTTGTGATGGCAGAGCGCTAAATGCTAATGAGGAACATGTCACGTCAAGTAATGCTTGAAGAAGTAAAAGGGTCTTACTTATTTAAAAATAATTGCTGAATTAAACCAGGCCTACAGTTAGAATTAGGATGAAAAGATTTCAATCTTTTAAACTGGTGAAATTGTTTTATATCCATGCTGTTTGCCTGACTTCTGGGGTAAAACAGACAATCATTTGTATTATGATGGCATAATCATAATACAAATGATTGTCATAATCATTTTTATCACAATTCTTTGTAGACGTGCACCATGTCGCTCACCACCCCCCCACCAACCTGCGGACGTTCAGAGACAGAGCATTCAGTGTGGCAGCCCCCACACCTCTGGAACTCTCTCTCGACATCAATCCCTAATGCCCTTAAAGAACTCCTGAAAACCCACCCGTTTACTGAGGCATATGGAGCATCCATATAAGTAAAGTGTCCTTTACGTCAAGCTATTATTATTATTATTATTATTAAAATTAAAATGGCTAACAAAAGTCCAGATTTTCCAGTATTTTCAAAGCACACAGGCTCATATTATTCAGTTTGCATTTAATTACAGCAGCAGCAGAGAGAAAAAGATGCTTTTAAGTAAGTATAGAACGTTTATTTCTAGAGCACATTTAAACACAGCTTAAGCTGACCAAAGTGCTGTACAAAAGCTCAATGGTGTTTTAAGCCCCCAACGTCTCCTTCCAGGCAGCGCTGCGACTGTTGACTTCAAGGCACCTAACCCTAACCATAACCATAACCATAACCATTGCCTAATCCTAGTGCCTTCCAGGCAGCGCTGCCTGGAAGGAGACATTGGGGGCTTAAAACACTGATACAAAAAGCACTAAGGTACTGTGTAAAAGACACAAAGAACACCCCAACGACAACAACAAGCAGCAATTCACAAATGCAGAAATATACAGTAGACATGATAACAGAATGAGAGATTAGTGTGTTAAAAAGGCCTGTGAGTAAAATGTGTCTTTAGCGGAGATTTAAAAACAGAAATGGAGCGAGGACAGCTGATATCTAACAGCAGCTGGTTCCACAGTTGTTAGTTTGGCTGTGATCGGTGGACGTACAGGAGAGATTTGTCCTCAGATCGAAGAGACCTCGGGGCTGAGTACCTTTGAATAAGATCCGTAATACTGTAAAAGATGGTGTCTGATTATTAAGAGACTTGAAGGCAGGCGCATAGTCAGTAATGGGCCAGGGTGGCACTGGCCTGCCCACTTTACTCACTGGCCAAGTTTGATCAAAATAAGTTTTTGTTATGAAAAATATTCAAATAATTTTACAGGGACAATGCACACAAATAATACATATGAAAATGTAAAATGTCCCAGAATTAGCCAAAAGGCCATTTTACTGTACTGCTGTCCCTGGACAGATCGTACAATGTCCTAAACACCTAAAAAGACAAAAGGATTATAATAGTACATATAGGTTTAGCCCAATACAAGTAAAATTGACTATAAATGTAAACATTTAAAAAATGACAAGATCAACATATAAACAAGAACAGATTGTCATTATCAACATCAATACCAGCACACACATACACACACACACAAGCCAAACGTTCAGTCCATGCAACCGACAACTTCGTAGGCATAGCACAAGTGGCACAAACAGGTAGGACAGGAAAGACAAAGTAGCAGCAAGATTTAGTGTCTACATGTAATGTCGACAGTCCTGATTACCTGTTAGCCACTTCTTTAAGTTAAATTTAAAAGAAACGTATGTTTTAAAATTTCTAATGTGAGCTGGAATGAGGCAGCGCTGACTGAAAAAGCTGTTTGACCGAATGCACGTTTCCTCAACGGGACAGTGCAGTCACCCCTTGCTGCACTCCTTGTAGATCTGTAAGTGTTTGGTACTGTGTTTACAAACTGGCTCAATACATGATGATAATATATGGGTTTCCTGTCAAGTACTTTCAGAGTTTTTTTTATATAGGGAGAGTAGTGGTTTGAGAGAAGTGTTGCTTGCTTGTGACCAGGTTGTCAAACAGTCGGTGATATGGGATAAAATCATTGAGTGCATAAACATCATTGCAGCCCTTGTTGACATGCAATTGCATGTCTGTCTAAAGTTTGCCAGGTTGAACTTAATGCGATTACAAACCTTCTTAATATGTGATTTAAAATTAAGATTGTTATCAATGTATACTCCTAGGTATTTAAAATTTGAGACGACTTGTAGTCTCTCCCCTGCTACGACTACATCCAGTTCTGCACAGCGACTTTTAGATTTACTAAAAAACATACATACAGTTTTGGATACATTCAGTTGAAGGCAATTGTGATTTAGCCATTCTGTTATCTTTTGCATTGAGTTTGTTAGCAGATCAGCAGCTTGAGCTGCATTGTCAGCATGTACAAAGATTACTGTGTCATCTGCATACATTTGGGTGTTGGCATTAAGACAAACATTTGGCAGGTCATTTACATACAAAGAAAATAAAATTGGACCCAAGATTGAGCCTTGCGGGACACCTGCAGACATGGAAATAACATCTGATTGATGATTCTTAACTCTAACAAACTGAGTCCGATGTGTTAAGTAAGATTCTACCCATTTAATGGTGCTTGCGGAGAAGTTAAACGTTTGTAATTTAGATAGAAGAACTTCATGATTAATGGTGTCAAAGGCTTTTTTTAAATCTAGAAAAACAGCACCAACAACCCCTCCTCGATCCAACAGTGACTTGACTTTTTCAACGAAATAGCAATTGGCTGTTTCTGTTGAATGATTAATACGGAAGCCGAATTGATTTGGATGTAAAGGATTGGAACTGGTATTTAAATAATTTATCATTTGTTCTGAGACAAGTTTTTCGGCCACCTTGGAAAACACCAGCAGGATACTAATGGGTCTGTAATTACAGATGGACAAGCGATCACCTCCTTTAAATACAGGAAAGACTGCAGCTAATTTCCACACATTTGGGAACAATCCCTGAGCAAATGAAAGGTTAACAATTTTCGTAATTGGGTAGACTAATGATTTAGAAAGGTCTTTCAACATAATAGTGTTCATACCAATGACATACCAATGACATATTTCGCTCGAGATGGCCTCAGAGACCGTATCACTCTCATAACATCTGCCTCAGTGGTATATTCTATATCAAATGCTGGTTCTGTCTGTCTGACTTGGCAAGGAGTATTCTTATATTCAGAGGAAAAAATCAATGAAATGATTATTGAGAGCATCAGCTACTTCAGCTGGCTTGTTTATTAATTTTCCACTGACAACAAGTTCAAGTGATTTGGCATTGTTAACATTATGCCCCATTAGTTTTCTTATCTGGCTCCAAATAATTACATTTTTTAATTATGGTAAAAAAGAAGTTTGCTTTGGCCATCCTTATCTCTTTGACTACCCTATTCTGTAGCATAGTGAAAGTATGTCTATCTCTGCTTGCTCTAGAATTAATGGCAGATTTTATATATATTATATTTCATATCCCGTTTTTTCATTAGATTTAAGATTTCTGTGGTTATCCAAGGAATGGTGTTCTTTTTTTTCCTATGTCGTCTGCATGTGAAAGCATTAATTGATCTCTTCAGTTGTTGTGTAACTCTTTGACTGTCTTCTTCCAAAGATTTTCCTACAAGTACGTTCTCCCAGTTAATGCTCTGAACAGCACTTATAAACTGATCCTGCATATTTTTTGGAATAGTTAAAGATTCCTGTTCTTAGACAAGTGGAGTGAAACGCTTGTTATTTAGCTTCCTGGCTATCAGGATCATATTATGGTCAGGTAGTCCAGTCAGCATATTAAAGGATTTGACAATTCGCTTTGGCCTATTGCTAAATATTAGATCTATTTGTGTTCTTGTAGAATTTGTTACTCTGGTAGGCCCATTTATCAACTGTGTAAGTTCGCAATCGTCAGTAATATGTTTTAATGTTTTCCTTGACGACTTGTCTTCCCAATTGATGTTGAAGTCTCCCATAATAATCACCTCCTTATTAAAATTACATTCCTTTAGCACTTTTTCAAAATGTTCATAAAAGATATTCTTAGAAGATGGAGTGTAATAAGTGAGAAGGACATAGATGGAGATAAAGTTATGTTAAGTCCAATACACTCAATAACTCATTACATGACCACTGTACCTCATGACACTGAAAATGATCTTTCACAAAGATTAAGACTCCACCTCCTTTTGAACCCACTCTATCCTTTCTATGAACCTTATAACCAGGAACATGTAAAGCTGATGACGGTGAGTTTTGGTGAAGCCAAGTCTCCGTTAAACACAAGAAATCCAAGTTGGAGTCTAATAAAAGCTTGTGGATTTGATCACTTTTAGATTTAAAACTTTTTATGTTTAGGTGCCCTCCAAAAATACCCCTGGGCTTTGATTTGGGGTCCCAGATCATTCTTGAGTGATTTACGTTCTGGAATATGTTCAATTTCCTGTTTTTAGCGATTGCAACATTTAGAATTTTTGACTTTTTTACAGTGCACGCCGTTTGATCCGGTGACGGCTTGGATGGATTTGTTGATAGTTCTGTAGTCGGTGTGGATGGATTTATTGATAGTTCAGAGTTTCTACATGAAAAACTCCCTCTTAAACTGGAGTGTTTGTCACCTTTGTTTTTTGAAAACGGAGAACAGTTAGATCTAGAATTTGGTGATTCTGCGATGCAACTGTTGGACGTAGTCTCTGCTGGAATCTCCACCGTGGCACGTCGCTGGTCACACCGCCGGTCTGCCGGTGCAATGGCGGCTCCCCTCAGGTGCGTCCCCGGCGAATCAATCTGCTCCCCCGTGAGACAGGCCTCAGGAACTCGGACAGGCAACCCGAACCCAGCGGTGCCCACGGAGCAGAGATGACGATCAAGGTTAGTTTGTTGGATCTGTTCAATCTGTGATTGTTTACAAAAAAGAGTGCGTACCTGTGAAACAGCAGTGTCGCGTTTTATGTCAGCGGTATTTGCTTCCCCTCGCGGGCCAGGACATGGATGAATATCTCCAGATAGTAGTGAGCAGATTGTGATCAGCAAAGCATTGCTTTGTTGTATCTTGGTTAAAGGCTTGTGTTTCTTTGTAGTATGGTACAGTTGTGGACACGTGAACGTTATTGCCAACGCATGTTTCCCATAGCCGAAGTTTGTTGTGGCTTGGGTTGTTTGTTTAATTTTTGTTTGGTCGGTATCGGTCCTCTCTGTATGGAAAACATTTTCAACTGGTTTCACTGATATATTAATATCAGTGGGCTTTAGTACATTTAAAATCAATCCATAAAATAAAAGCGCTACTGTCGCACCTGTCCTGCCAGTACCTGACACACATGCCGCCATCTTCCAAAAAACAATCCGAGAACCAATTCAGATTGGTTTCTCGTGAGCATGAGATACTTTCGCAATTGTGTGCTCACGAGAGGAAAAAAATCCCCATGACATTAGTAGCAAGTTCCATTCCCTGGATGTGGCGTGCTCTCTAGCTGCCACTGCTCCACGATGACGATCAGTTAGGGTAACAAAAGGGAAGCTTCATTTTCGAGAAAGCATTCCATTTTTAAACCTATCCTCTAATGAGGGTTGTTTTCTGGCTTGACTAAATGTCAATTAATGGAATAGGATCTCAGACAGCAATCTCCATTGGCCCACAGTCATCTCTGTCTCTTAGCTTGCTCATCAAGGTAAGTACGCATGCAGACGGTGCAGAGACCGAGCTCACTCTCCAGGCCCTCTGCAAACAAACTCTATTCTGTTTTAATGTCGTCTCCCACGCATAAAAAACTAACTGCAGACCGGCTCCCAGGCGGTATTTAATAAAACACATCTGATTGTGTGGGAAGGAGACTTTATTAAAACTGTATTTCTTCCATATGTGCACCTTGATTCAGGGCCTGTGACAGGTACCATTATTCCCTACCACACTCACTCCAACTGGGCCATTTTCCTCTTCTTTAGATAGTACCTTGTTTCAGGATGTTTCCTCCCCATGTAATCAAGATGACAAGGAAGAGGACAATGTCTACATAATTAGCGTTACCTATGATTATTGTGTTGTTTCTCTATTCTGAGGAGCCTCCAATAAATCTCACAGTAAATTTATTTGACGAGCACGAGAAGAAGAGAAAAACACAATTATAAATTAAAATAAATTAATAAATTGCTTTGTAAAAGTCAATCACAAGAGGTTTTTGTATGGATGGTGGCCACACTAATACATTCCAAACATCTGATCACAAATTATAGTTTAAAGTAATCTCTTTCTAGCTACGAGACTTGTTCTTGCACTAACAGATAATCAAGAGTTTTTTTTCAGTCAGGGATGCTATAGTCTATGTCCACGACGTTCCACTTCCGGGATTGCTCCGTTGTCGCCGAAAATTTGACCAGATTTCACTCTTTTCGTTCGATGTCGTTACCTTCCTTTGTCTTCATGTTGGCATTCTAAACTCTGAGGACTATGGTTAACTGCTGCTCAGATCTCTGCAGGGTAAATCCAGACAGCTAGCTAGACTATCTGTCCAATCGGAGTTTTCTCTCGCACGACTAAAACTACTTTTGAACGTCCACATGTTCCACCAAAACAAGTTCCTTCCTGAGACTATTTTCCAGAGGCACCGTGGCTCCGTCCAGTGTTAGCGCCGACCAAGACTATTGTGATTGGTTTAAAGAAATTCCAATAAACCAGAGCACGTTTTTCTCCCATCCCAGAATACTGTGTGGACTAGCCAGACCCTCCAAGACTAGTAATGCTAAAATATGTCTTTTATAGTTATAGTCCAGTAGTGGTTCACTTTCTTCATTAGTGAGGATACAAAAGCAGAACACATACACTCCTCCTTTGTGTGGGCTCACGTCTGCTTTTACAGTAATTAACTCCCCTGTCCTAAGCAACAATCTTAATTCCGTCCTCTGGGAAATCAATCACAGATATGTTTGCACCATAAAACTGATCAATGTCCTTAATTATATGTGAGAATGCTGCTCGCTCTTTCTTTCTGCTGTTTTGGTTGCTGCATTATGAACACAGTCTTGTGAATATTTCTCCTCTAATTGGTCACTTTCAATTCAAACAAAAAGTCAAACAATTACCACAGAAATGCTCTGTTCCTACAGGCAATGTGTACTGAAAAAATAATGCAATTTAAACAGCACATATACTACATCTTGTGTGATGTCTATACACCGGAGAAATGTAACAATTAACAGCTACTTTTTGTCTTCATGCCCCTGTAAAGAATAGCAAATGTGGCATCTGTACTGCAATAAAAGCTAGGTTCTTTGTTGTTGTTTTTTATAACAATGAGACTATTTTTAATCTCATGAAATACATCTTAATACAATTGTATTTATTAACATATTTTTATAGCAGGCTGTACATTGTGTTAAGAACACGCTACGTCCACATGTACATGATCAAACAAACAGAACTCTGCTTCTGTGCCGTGAAAGCTGACTCAGCTTACTGTAATCGACAAACAACGCATAACTGTGAGGGTGATAACACAGTTTGATGCTCCCAATCTATCTTAAAAACATCAAAATCTATGTCATCGTTCGGTTTAATAGGCAATGTTTCCATATCACTGGCAATTCTGAGACATGACAGCGAAGTATACAGTATTGATGAGTGATCAGTCATCACATTTATGTTAAAACTCATCAAATCACACTGATGTTGATCAGACTGGTTTTTCCACAAGCTGGTATGAAAACTGCAACTTTCTTTCTCCTTCCTTTAAATAACATTAGCTTGTTAAGCCCTGCTCAAGCCTCCACACTTGTACTAATTATGTACCTAGACCTTTTGTGATAACATGCTGGCACGATGCTCGCTAACTGCAATCAGCGGAGCCTTCAGAAAATGTGTAGTCGAGGCCAAATGAGGCCAGTGAACATCCTGATGTGGTGCCATGGAAAGGATATCTGAAATCTCAGGTTGAAGTATTAATGCAAGAGGATTATATGATGAAAGAGATATCATTAACAAGCCAATGAAATACCTATTTGAAGAGAAGATCAAGGGTGTAGCCCTTAACCGAGATAAAGATTAATTATAATTTAATATCAAAGAACTGTTTTGTGTCCAGGACCTTATATGGTATTATTCTCAACTCATCATTAATCTTCAGTCAATCTTTAATTTAAAAAAGGCGTCATATTTGAGATGTTAAGATTCTAGTTGATCACAAATTCTGATAGGTCAGGTAAGAAGCTTTGCTCTGCTGTAAATCATTAAACTGTAGATCTAAAAATGTGATTTAATTAAAAAGAAGTAGAAATGTTAAACCCCACCACTGGCTCCTAGGGGCTGCTATGTTCATTACAAGCAACATATTAACCATTTTTCTATTTGTACAGCCTTATTAGAACAGTTTTTTTTTTTTTTAATCTCTACTTTGTATTGTATGTTTTATGTACAGTAAAGCACTTTCTAACAAGTGTTTTGATAAGTGCTACCCAGATTCTACATTATGAAAGTCAAAGGTTTGTCCTGATGGTGGCGCTGGAGGAAAGACTGTGAGGTCAAATTATGTTACGATAAAAAAAAACTATTTATTTTTTTGTCTGTGAAGGTTCTCAGTCATCCAGGTCATAGTTTTCCAAGGAAAGGTTAAAATCAAGAGCAACTGGACTTGGTTGAAGCTACTTCGAAGATGTTTCGTCAGAACTAAAGAAATCTCTTGGATGAGAGACCAAACGTCTTCGAAGCACCTTTAACCAAGTCCAGTTGCCTTTGATTTGAACCCTTCCTTGGATATTTATTATGTTCTGGAGATCATAGAAATCCCATATTTCACAGACATCTAGCAATATACTTTGGATATTTTGTAATTTGACTTGATGTTGGCACTAGAGCAGAGGAAATCTCAGAATGAAATGGCATGGGGCATGGAGTACCCATTTCCTCAACACAATAGGATACACATCAGATTGCACTGCATCACATATAACGTCTTACAAATTACACCATGTTTATTAAAGAAAATGGATTGTACATTATCAAATTAATGTCGTTATGGTTGGAGATTTTGGGCTGATGTATTAAAAACCGTTCATGTAATTTTGATATCAAACCACGACAATAGTTTGTTTACTGGGACAATAGTGATACACGGGACACATATATACATATATACATGTACAGATTAATAGATTCATAGGACTGACCCTGGGACGCACCAGATGGTGTGTTACACAGAAGTAGTCTTGCTTTGCCAGACCATCCTCACGCTGCGGAGCAAAAGAGGGTCTTGCTAGTCGCACACAGCATTCCGGGATGAGAGAAAAACGTGCTCTGGTTTTTGGCATTTCTTTAAACCAATCACAGTCGTCATGGACGGTGCTAAGCGCCAGACGGAGCAGCTGCAAAATAGTTGTGCGAGAGAAAACTCAGATTGGACAGATAGTCTAGCTAGCTGTCTGGATTTACCCTGCAGAGATCTGAGGAGCAGTTAACCATAGTCCTCACAAATCCACTGAAGTTCAAAATTCCAACAAAAAAGAAAGCGTAAGGAATCGGAAATCTGCGAAAATACATGCATCCAGCGGAATTTCCTGTGGCACCGGAGTGGAACGTCAAGGATATAGACTACACAGAACCATCTGAGAAGCTGTCAGTGGAAACTGTAGGGGCAGCCACTGGCAGGTGATTGGATGAACCATCTATGCAACTGTCTATCATGTCTCCCACTGTTGTTTTGAACGAACAGTCACGGCCGTCACACACACACCCAAACCACGCCCGTAGCTGCCAGTAGCTCCTCACCGGACGCATCACTTGAAGGCCCTTGAGGGCCCCATTGACTGCAATGACTCTGCTTTTCCAGGCTATTACCATGTGCCACATTGGCCTGCAGTTTTTTTCTGTCTGCATATTAAGCAGCATAATGGAGCTTGGAGCACCTTCTCGTTAAGACAGGTCTTTGGGTGTTCCACTCATCTTTGAAGCAGCGATCCCCTTCTCTGCTGTTGTTCTGCGGCAGCTCCCCTCAGATCAACTGCTTGGCTGTCACAGGCCTCAACTGCTGCAAAGCCCAATGTGGGAGCTGATGGAGGCCAACATCACCCTCTGGCAGCTGTTTAGACTTATAAGCTTTTTTTGCTTAAAGGCTGACTCTTAGCTGCACAAAATGACAACAACTCCCTTTTCGCCCCTGTGGGTGCTGTCTGTGCCACTTTGGAAAACATCCTTGGAACAGGACGGCTCCTTGGGGTCTGACTTTAAGGATGGCCACTTAGTCTGCAGTTGGCACATTCGGAGGACTTTGGGGAACTGCAGTTAGAACTGTGGCTCGCAAACTTTTGAATCTGTTGCTCCTTTTAAAATGAAAATGTAATCCCATCCCTAGCTAGAAGACATACTCTCATTTGAAAGACATTATAATTATTTATTAATTATTGTTATTACTCTACCAAAGGGAAGAAGGGGAAGAAAAATGTAATTACAAAATCTAAACGCATTATTTCTGGTTCACCTCAAGCTCTACATTATGAATGGCAAAAACTTTTGATTGTTTGTTTTTAATCCGCAAGCAGTTGTTGGCTTTGCTCAAATAAAGCACTTTAAAGTTGTTTTTTATTTGAAACACTTCATCAAACAGAGATGTCTGAAAATGACGTATGTATGTATGAGCCAAGTTACCATGGGAACGTACTGGCCTGGTCCTGGTCAGGGTATTGTTCAGGGTTAGCTTGGCCTAGCTTCACCTCAGGCTTTACCAGTGTTACTTCAAAGTTGTTGCCAGCCAAGGCAGAGATGCTGGTATTGTGTGTGTGTGTGTGTGTGTGTGTGTGTGTGTGTGTGTGTGTGTGTGTGTGTGTGTGTGTGTGTGTGTGTGCATGTGTGTGTCATCATGGCATTGTTTTGAGTACTTTGCCAGGCGTTTATATTCCTGTCTGTCTGTCTGCGGCCAGATTTTGTCACCGCGATAGTGTCACAGCCGTGCAAGATGCAGTCACAAAACTTTACAGGTGTGTAGCTGAGATCAAAATGAAGGTCACTGGTGCGATTTGGCGTCGGGTTCGTTGTGATGCTATCGCAAGATGGTCTCTAGTTTAATGTCACGTTGTACACATCTTGTACATCGATTTTTTGCACTTATGATACAAAAAAAGGGCAGCATCACCACTTAAAGGGATACTTCACCGATTTAGCATTAAGCTTTGTATCAGTAGAAACCCGGTAGTATTTTTGAATGGCCGTGCTTCCCTCCCTCATGTCCCCCTGAGAAGAGAGATCTCTGTATTGTGGGTCTGGAAAAAAGCCTCTTATGACGCAAAAATCATCATTTTGCGTCATAAGAGGCATTTTTGCCCAGAGGCTATGGGCTACAGCCAGTAGTAGGAGCTACTTCCGCATGTTTCCAACCCGCCCCATCTTGAAGCATCGCTAACAGGGAGCTCTTTTCAACAGAAAACTTTTACAACAATTATGTGCATTCAAACTACCGCACATGTGTACCACCGGGATATATTGGTACAGATCGGAGAATATGCAGGAAACTTTATTACAGACGGAATACTCAACACACTACGCGAGCTTCGCCCGCTACGGAGACCAGCACCTCAGCCTGTGGTGTCGCCCAATGCCGCTAGCCGGGGAAAGGGACCTCGACAGCGGTGTGCAGGAGTGGAAAGCAGCTAGGTTCGAAAGCTAACGCTAGTCGGCCACCTGTTCCATCAATCCTGCTTGCAAGTGTCCGCTCATTAGACCACAAACTGGAATACATCCAACTTCAACGAAACTCCCAACGCGAGTTTAGAGACTGCTGTGTTTTTGTTGTTGTGGAAACATGGCTGAACAACAGTGTACCGGACTATCAGACAGACGGAATCTGCGGCGGAGTGGGATAAAAAAAATCTACCGGGAAATTTCGTAGACCACCAGCCCTCGGGGGGCGGGGGAGAGATGAATGTTCGGAAATAACAGGTTGCTGCGGCCCGCCGTACAGGTTAGTTTTACCAGCGGGCAGCAGCGGTGGCTGGAGCGAGCTGGAGCGGGCAGCAGCGGCGGCCGGAGCGAGCAGCGGTGGCCGGAGCAAGCAGCTGCAGCGGCCGGAGCGGGCGATCACGGGGGCACATCCTCAGCGGTGAAACACGAACGGGGGCTGGAGTATAACCTAGCTAGGTGGAAAGCTAACGCTAGCCGGCCACCTGTTCCATCAATCCTGCTTGCAAGTGTCCGCTTATTAGACAACAAACTGGACTACATCCAACTTCAACGAAACTCCCAACGCGAGTTCAGAGACTGCTGTGTTTTTGTTGTTGTGGAAACAACAGTGTACCAGACTATCCAGCCTGTTTCTCTGTTGAAAAAACAAAACATTTACTCATTTTAGCTCTGTTATTGGACTCCACCAACTCCTGCAGAGATATCTGGCTCCTTGTCAATAAGCCTGCTTGCCTGAGCCTCCTTTATAAAACACCACTCTTATGGAGGATATTGGGAAACAAACCACCTACTGTACAGAAAAGCAGCAAGGTGAACATTTCCACTGTCATTTAGAATAAAAGAGCCAAACTGCACATGTGATGACACCCTCGGGTGCACATTAGGCTGATGCTGATCAAAGGGCTATACTTCCTCCACTGTTTCCACCAGATGTCACCTGACCTGCATTGATTGTTATTTCAAAGTCTAATTGATATGTTGTGTTATTAACTTTTTTTCTCATATGCAAATATAATTAATTTAGGATTGTCACTGTCTCTGCTGTGTACCACCCACTGGTTTGATCTCCATGCTCATTAGACAAATCACTAATTAGACCAGCAGCATGTGTATTTGATACATGACCTTTCATTTATTGAATTTAATACAGATTCATCTGTTCAAAGCTGCACCGGGGCAACTTTGTTCATCTGCAACCAGAAAATGACAGTGAGGGAGGAAAGTGTTATGTGTCTACAATAACGTGTAGGGTGGCCTAATGTCTTTTTACATACATAGTAGATAGAATACTAAGATATTAAAATAATAATTGTTGTGGCATGATTTTGTAAATCATGTTATGATATTAAACATACATGTGGCCCAGTGAATCCTCAGGCCAGTAAGCCTATCATCAGTGTGTTTTTTCTACAATTAGGCTGAATTATATTCGCTAATAATATGTTCGATTCATGTTAAGACATTTTAATTTTTGACAAAACATTATATAAATGATTATACATTATACCATAATTTGGCAGCCCCCCTGCAGTAACTCTGAGGACCTCCTAGGGGTCCCGGACCCCCTGTTGAAGATCTCTGGAATAGAGTATAATGGTGTGTGTGTGTGTGTGTGTGTGTGTGTGTGTGTGTGTATGAAGGGTTTACAACCCATTATGAATCTCAGTGCTCTTTCTCTGTGATGGACAGTGTTAGGAAACCTGATTATGGATCAATGGATTCACAAATTAATGTAATATCTTGTTTGCACTTCTGCAGTTGGACAGATTTTCAATACATACAGTATAGCTGGCTGCCTGCCAACCTTTTTCCCACCTGTCTTGTGGTGTTTCAGCTCACTCTCTTTTTAGACATTTATCACAGCGCGTCACTTTGCTGACATGAGCTAATGTGCTATTTCAGGCCACATGAAGCATGCAGTGCCTGATAACACAGTTAACTTGCCCTTGTCTTAATGAGCCAGTTATGCACCATATTGTCGTGAACAATCTATTATCTAGAGAGGTTTCAGCAGCCTCATTAGTGTGTTGTGCCTCGTGGAGCATTATTCAGACTGAACATACAAACAGGAGTCTGTTTGGAGATGAAGGCACTTTCTTTTACTCAATATCTTTCTTCTTTCTTCTATGTTAATTCATCATGAATAAAACAATCCACGTTGTTGCACTACGGTATAGAAGTCCCTTTATGTATGTGCCATCATAATGTCTAAAATGCAGGTTTAAACTTTTGAAGTTCTGAAGTAACATTTCAAACCTATAATTGTGGCCAACCACTTTTCTGCGGGTTTCAGGCTAGACAAACATTTACACAATTATTTTGTTCACTTCAGTGGGGTTATATGAGGCTAACTGCCCTCTTGGTGAATGCTCTTAATGTTCCAGCATCATGTTGAGCCATTAGTGTTCAGAGAATGATGGGTGTATGATATATGTGACTAAATGACTTGCAACTCACAATGTTTTTATGTGATAAACATGACTTGCTTAGCAGACTTTCTATTTATCTGTTCTGCATCCTGAAATATACAATATATGTATATATATATATATATATATATATATATATATATATATATATATATATATATATATATCATATAAATTCAAATGTTTTCTTTATAGTGTTTGTCTTGTAAAAACAAAGTAAAAAAAATACGTTTCAGAAAGGGAGGCTTGGTATTTGTTTTTCCGAACATCCAGGATTGTATTTACTTATTCGAAAACAGAATCCTCTCTTCAAAGAGAAAGCCTGAAGCTATCCTTTTACTCAGCAATTCATCTGAATTGTCTTTCAGGATCATTGACCAGCAAGCTTACTCTTTCTCAGGAAAACAATTTGACATTTCAATGGAATCAGGCAAGCAAAGCACATTAGTTCTGCAGCATGTACACTTTCAAAGGCAATTACAGGACAACAGAGGCGAAACGTAAAGTGATGGAGCAGGAAATCTTTTCCATTTGAAACGTTAAATATAGCAGCATGTTAAGTATTGTTGAAGCTTCACTGTTCACAGACAATGTTGCTTTGTTACTAAGTAAAGGCACAAGGATTTCAATTTGAATGAACACCAAATGATAATAAAGAAATACAATATTTGATGTGACTTCATCCCAGAGCAGTGTTGAGGTCCATACGAGCCTAGCTCTTCTTCCCTAAAAAAACAAACAGAAGAGGCACCTGAAAGCAGCGTGGGTGCAGTGGGTTGTTTGTTTCAATGCATCTTTCTCACAGCAGACATTTTGAATTGTCATGGCTGGAAAATCGCAGGTTTGATATAATACCATCTGTTCCATTTAAATGTCCCAGTAAGGCAGCACACAATACCAGATCTCTAGAACCAGCACACCTGAATGGAATTCAGCCATTACTCATATTAACTTGCAGCTGGGTTTGACAAGTCAAGATGTTGTGAGAGAGGCTTATAAACAGACCCAATGCATATGGAAATAAGTACATACTGTTCTCTGGCTCCTTGTGCATATTATTTGCCAACCCATACAGAGGAAGAGATTTTTCACAAGTACTGCATTAAATTGCAAAGCATGGATGGATGCTGTAACCATGTGTTTTTTTTCTCCTGAGATTAGATTATATAAATGATGGAATTCATCAAATGAATGATTGCACACAGTCCAAACTAATATTTAATGATATTAAAACTCACCTGTCAATACAAATCCAGAAGCACTGCCTGGGTTTGAGAAGAGGGTCAATAAATAAGTACGCCCTTCTTTAAGCTTGTATGAGTAGAAATGTCAGAATGGGTTTCATTCAAGTGAGCAGTCACAGGATATAGTCTCTGTCTTTTTTATGATTAGGTCTTGAATGTTCACAGAATTTTTTGTTTCCTCATACCCATACACACAAAAAACACAACCGTGATCCACAAATAACACCTTTAACTGCCGGGTGTGAGGGTGACCATCAGATATTCTATGTACTGTATTATGGCATTGTGCAGCATTTCCTCACTGATGATTGAGTAGGAATGGAGCTACGGTACTGTATAAGTCCCTTTTTTTTTCTTTTTTTTTAACAAACGCTCAGAATAAGAGGAATTGCACTCTCAATCTGAGGGATAACCCTGCTGGGAAAGAAATTGAATTCATACCAGTCATTATATTGATGAAATCATTTGTGCTTTTGCACATCGGACTTGTAAAATAGTTTTTCAGTTGTGTTAGGAACCACTGGAAAACCTGCAGGCAAAGAGAAGCTATGATTGGTGTCCAGATATCGTAGTCACACAATTTGCTGAGATTTAAATTGTGTGTGTATTTGTATTTGTGTGTGTCTGTGTGTTATATATATATATATATATATATATATATATATATCATGCCTTGTAAAAAATAAAAAGATAAATGTCACGCTTTTTTTGCCTCTTCACCTGCTTACACAAGCATCACTTTCAAACAACTAGGATAGATGATTTCATACATGAGAGCCCTCTGAACATGCGAGTGGATCTCACAAAGGAATACAGTTTGCATGTAGATTGAACACAATGGAGTCTCTTTACATAATGGTTTAGCTTTGAATTAGCCGCAGCCTTGAGTCTTTGACCCCGAAAAGAGGTGCATGCACATTAGGGGTGGGAATCACCAGAGGCCTTGCGATCCGATATCATCACGATACTTATGTCACGATACGATATTATTGCGATTTTAAACATATTGCAATATTCTGCGATATATTGCAATTCATTACCTTTTTCCCAACTTCAATTATTTCCCAATTTCAAATGATGTCCCCAAAAGGAAACTTTGTCAACATCGGTTTTACCTAAAAAGATACATTTCTCTGTTTGTTCATCTCACTTCAATTGTGTTGCTGCAAAAAGGGATTGTAAAGCAGACAAACTGACCAACACATATATAATAAAAGATCGATACTTGGCGTCTGTGTATCGATACAGTATTGCCACAGAAAATATTGCGATACTATGCTGTATCGATTTTTTCCCCCCACCCCTAATGCACATCTGCATTGGCAGAACAGCCAATAGGAATATTCTCTCTCTTAAATAGCCTGTGATTGGCCAGAGTCTCCCATCAAGGCCAAATTAACTAAAGCCTGAAAACAGAGCCAAGGAGGTGATGCAGAAGTCTAGTTTTCTCTCAGACCATTTGAATTACAATATGCCGACAGATTATTGTGGAGTTTTTGCCCAACAACAGGAGTGCCTACCACAGCTTTAATTAAAGTAGACACTACGTGGTGTTCAAGAAGCATGCTATGCGTTATTAAGCCGTTTTTCAAAGTGACTCGTCATTTGCTTTCACCCTGTGTGTAAATTTACTTTAGATTATTGAGTTCACTGATTGCCTCCCCCAACCATGGATTAATCCCCTGTAGAGTACAGCTCTATGCATGTAAGTCAAACTTGACGTTATGATGTTTGGGTTTAATTTTCCTTAACCCCACAGTAAATATAAAAGCCTGTTTGACTTACCACACCGAACAAAACTAATCCATCTTCTTCTGACAGTTGGGGTTCAATTCCTTACCCTTATCATATTTTCTCCTTCAGTAATTGCCTTTTCTTTCCATTTCTCAGGCTCAGAAAGGGGAATTGATTAAATTGTGAGTCCCAGTGGCAGAAGGAAAAAGAAAAGAAAACCTAAGTCAAAGAAAAATACAGTAAGGCCCCAGAGGCCAAGTCAGTGTGGCATATAATGCATCTTTATCTAGGACTAATGACACAACTTCTTTGGTCTTCTCATTACAGCTGAGCCCTTTGAGATCTCTCCCAGAGGACACTCATTTGAATGAGATTGTACAGAGGTGTCTGAAAATCTATTCTGCCCTGGAAGACATCAGCTCAGGACCGACATTCACTTGAAGTTCAATCACTGATGTTATAGTGCATTCCATGTGGACTCGGAAGTCGGATTTCAAAAGCTCAAAATCCAACATGGCTGCCCCGTGCATCTACAGTTGTGAAAGCTATAGTAACATAGTTATTAGCACTTCTGTGTTATTTGTGTCTCTCTAACTCAATCGTTGACATGTTGTTACGCTGTTTGTATGCACAAAAAACTGCGTAATGTTGTTATAAACTGGCATTGATAGCATAATGAAAACAATGAAAATCCGACTTGTAAATGGAACGCATTCAACTCAGGTGGGACGTCATTCCCAGCTTCGGCTTCCCAGTTCCGAGGTAAATGGAACACACAACTAGATGTCTATCTTGTGACTGTGATGGAATAGAGGGAGCTTATGGAATACAGCAGGCTGTAAGTGCTGGAGAGCCTGTTGTGGCACCAACATGAATTCCATCTTATTTACCACATTGTCCTCAGCGTCTCTCCTCACATCTTCACTGTCACTTTACTGCCAGCCTCTACTCCCATAAAGGTTTTATAAAGCAATTTCCTTGGAAAAAAGCAATCCATTAGAGGTTGATTCCAAGAGGAGGAGGAAATTAAATAATTAAGGGTGCAGCAGTGGAAATAGCTGCTGAAATGAGCCTGTCCAATCACTTAATAAGGTGTCGTTTTATATTCCTGAGAGGTGGCCCTGTGTCAGGCTACAGATAACCTTTTAAAAGACCAATTTACTTTTCACAATTATTTAGACCCACTATATTAACTAAATTACCAACTTTAAGTGATCTAGCCTCTGTGCAGTCCTTAAGTTGTTTGGCTACACGGGGCTACACTGCATGCCCAATGAATTCACCTCAAAGTGGACATATTGGAAAGATGTCTTAACTTTTGCAATAAACTTTAAATTGGATAAATAAAGGTAACAACTTTCTTGCAAAAATTGTTGTTACTTGATCTCCAATACATCCAAACGTGTGTTGAAATGAAACAAGACAATAAACAAATATAACACACTGATATCTGTCAGAGCAAATTAATCAATTTGAGTTAATTGCGTGAAAATGAAAGAACTTCATTGAAAATGCCAGCGACTGACAGCATCTCGGAATGCAGTCAGTGTGGGCTTGAAGTCAGTGACCTTTGAGTTAATGGCAGTGGACGGTAGGAAAGAGGCACATACAAGCTGTCTGTGGGGGGGAGGGCAGCGTGTGAAACCCTCAGCTTGTTGTATTATTAAGTACCTTGTGCTAGAGCTGGGCGATATGGAGAAAATCAAATATGATATTTTTGACCAAATATATCGATAACGACATTGCGGCGATATTGTAGGGTTGACTTTTGGTGCTTTCACGAAATATTTGACAGTTACAATGACAGTTTTGAAAAAGAATCATCAGTAATGTGGATATAATGACTAAGTCGGTAAAGGCAAATAACAGAACAGCTAGAACAGTCTGGTAAGTTCAGAAAATGACGTCACTCTACTGTAATGCTGCCTTTAAAACCAGGAAAAGACAACTCTTGTGTCATACTGCGTATATTACGATATCCAAAATGTAAGACGATGTCTAGCCTCATATACCGATGTCGATATGATATCCATTTAGCGCCCAGTCCTACCTTGTGCAGTCTATAACCTGCTGTACACATTTGTATATGTTAAAAACACAGAAGGGAGACGAGTAGACTCCGATAAATGAACTGAACACTCCGACAGCTCAATGTATTCATATCTAAGGTACTGAAACATGAGCGCAGGAAATGGCTGCCTCGTTCACATTACCCATCTATTCTGCCTGGCATCTTGATCCAATGTGGATTCAATGCTGTGGAATGGATTTTTTCCACAGCTGTATACTACTAACCCTGAATGGAGGTGATATGGTTGCTATCATTGTTGTATGGCCTGGCTCAGGTTAAACTCTTTGTAAAACATGAACAAACTCACACAGAGAATGAAGGTCATAGAACTTTCATTTATTATCTAGTTTCGTCTTTTAGTCAGTCATGACTGAAAAGGAACACATTTTTTTCCTGTGTAAAAAATTGCCAAATTGTTTGCGGACA
>NC_135867.1:25945641-25978141 GCF_031162955.1 Sander vitreus
GAGGTCTCGTAGGGCCTCACTTACCACAATATGTCATTGTATGGAACAATGTGAATTTCCACCGTGGCCTGCTCATCAGGGCCTGGTTCACTACTCATCCAAGGATGGTCATGGTGTTCCTACCACCTTACTCTCCTTTCCTCAATCCTATTGAGGAGTATTTCTCCGCTTGGAGGTGAAGAGTGTATGAGCATCGGGCTCAAGATCAGAGGTCCCTGCTCCATGCAATGAACGCTGCGTGTGAGGATGTTACAGGAGATCAGTGTAGGGGATCGTTGCGACATGCACCCCGTTTCTTCCCTCGTTGCATCGCAAGGGAGAATATACGTTGTGATGTGGACGAGAATCTGTGGCCAGACAGACAGCAGCGTGGGGATGGCCAGGAGGGTGAGGACGGTGGCCAGGAGAGGGAGGGTGAGGACAGCGACCAGTGAAGAACTGTTAGTTGTGAAACTCCAGCTTTATATACAGCACTGTAGGCTACATATCATTTTCCTTGTTTTTTGTTTGTGTGTTTATATTACAGTATATTATGCTGTATACATTTTCTTTTTACTCTGATGTATGGAAGTTACTTTATGTGTGTGAATAAAAATGGTTACAATTTCCTTGGCAGTATGAGTGCAATGTGTGATGTTAAACCTTGGAGGCTACTCTTTCCCTATTTCTTTTTTTTTCAGTTTTATACACAATTGTATTCTGTTAGCTAGACATAAAACAGTACAGTAACCATTGTCAATGAAGGACTGGGCTAAGACTGAAAGGTGGACATGAGGGATATTTCAATGGTCCTCTGCCATAGTGACAAAACATCTAAACATTTTGACTTGCAGTGCTTACACAATGCCAAAGGGACGAAGCATTTTGGGGGCACTGACTATTTAAATGAGAAAGAAATTTAGTTTTGACACATGAGTGAACTGTTTTGGGAGAGATATGAGCTTTTGCAGGTGAACCATGGTGTTGTGCTGAACCATCCAGGTTATTTTGGCAAAAGCACCAAGAGTGTTGAGAACATCCGGTCTGTTTCAAGAAATGAGCCAAAGCAATTGAGAAGGATCTTTGCCATTTTCGTGGCACTGACTCTTTATATGGGAAAGGAATTTAGTTTTGAAGCATGAGTGAACAGTTTTGGGAGAGATATGAGCTTTTGCAAGTTGTGCTGTAACTGTAAGACTGTTTTGCCAAATGATCTTAGAGTTTTGAGAATGTAATTTCTGTTTCAAGAAATGAGCCAAACCAATGGAGAAAAACTGTAATGTGTGTGTGTCATTTCTTCTCAGCATTTTGAGTTGTCAAATCAGTGAGGATGTTTTCTTCATCTGCATGTTTTCTAAAGTTGCAGTGCGTTGAGGTCTCAGGGCTGCCATACTATTGTGTTGGATTACTGAATTCAATTATTATTGCTGACAGTCATGAATAACATTTCTTATATAAGCAGTTAGAGCTTTTGCTGAGAGGGCTCAACACAGAGATCTAAGAAGTTCCAGTCTGGACGCAGACATTTTGAAGGACGCCCCAGTGTTATTGTCAGATTCTCTGCTTGCTTTCATGATGCAGGCCTAATTGGAACAGTCCTCAGATCTGAATTTGAGGAGGAATCAATGAGCGAGCTCAAGACAGCAAACAGAAAGAAGGGAGGAGAGAATGACAATACAAAAAAGTGGTTTACATACTGTATAAAAATACATAGCCAGCTCTGAATAAATAGACCAAACACAACGTGCTTTTGTGTGTGTTTGTGTGTGTGTGTGTGTGTGTGTGTGTGTGTGTGTGTGTGTGTGTGTGTGTGTGTGTGTGTGTCATAAGATTTTCCAGCCACTTGTTATTTCCTGCTGAATAGCTTTTTTCCATCTCAAAGCAGATAAACAACTTGTACTGGCAAATGAAGAGAGGCTGAATTTAATGAAAAGGCAAAGAAGCAGGTCCCAAAATCAAAGCTAGAAACTACATTAGGCATTAGCTTCCCTATTTCTAGTCTCGCATTGGCAGCTCTATCTCTACAGCGCTGTGGAGTAAGGTCTGGCTACACCACACACACATTCTGGGATAGGAGAGAAAAAACGCTCTGGGTTGTTTACATTTCTTTTAACCAATCACAATTGTCTTGGGCGGTGCTGAGCTCTGGACGCAGCGACGGTGGCTCTGCTAAATAGTCTCAGGAAGGAGCTTGTTTTTGGTGGAACATTTGCACCCACATACAATATTAAATGAAGTTAACTGTTGACACAACAGTAACGTGAGATATTTAAATTAGCTGGATACATGGTTAAACCTCATTGGCTTCTACCAGTGTATCTCCGTGTGTACTTTGTCCACAGCATTCCCACCAATCAGTCCCAAAACATCCCAGTTAGAGAGGAAATTCCGTAAAAATATTATTTAAATCTTTACAATCATTCCCTGAAAGAACCAAACAGGCCTGTCTTGTTGCACGATCCAAATGTTATTTAAAACTTTCCATTTTCAGCGTGTAGCTTGCTAGCTCGAAGTTTGTTGTTGTTTCCAGAAGAGAACAGAGTTTGAGAACAGCAGAACACAGAGAGCTGAGGGTGACGGACTTAGGCAGGCAATTATAAGGGAAATGTACTACTGTTGATCCAGACTACATTATTTCAAACTCATAAACCGAAGGCCTCTTCACCTTGACAGCCCCTCTGATCCTAGAGGCAGAACCGCCACCCTCTATTCTCAGCTTATCCCTGTGTGTGTATGTGTGTGTGTGTGTGTGTGTGTGTGTGTGTGTGTGTGTGTGTGTGTGTGTGTGTGTGTGTGTGTGTGTGTGTGTGTGTGTGTGTGTGTGTGTGTGTGTGTGTGTGTGTGTCAGCCAGCCAAGTTATCCTCGGTGGATTGGGAGATGTGTCACCTTCTGCCACTGTCTGCTGAAGCTCAACTGTACATTTTCTGCAAATGTTTTTTTAAGGCATTGCACATCACAAGGTTATCTCTTCCTTTGTTTTCTCTTCCTGCCTTTTTTTCCTCTTTTCAAGATGCTGAAGACCGCATAACATAATTACCTTTCATCTGTGAGTGTTCAATCTAGTCACTGCTGCAGAGTTTGCCTGCACACTGAGATGATTTTCACATCAAAACTTCACTTCACAGTCATTGCAAATGCTCAGTATGTTCACATGAACCTTAAGTCCTTTGAGCTGCCATTAATGAGTCAAGTAATCAGCGTTTCACCAGTAACAACAACAGTTTTTTACTCTTCTTCTTTTTTGTGCCACACCAGGATGGAAATAGGTTATAATCCTGCTCTGATCTTCAATTTCAGAGCAAACCCGCAACCTCTTTGAAGTTGTAGTAGCAGGAACAGACGTCTAAATCAGATTTTGTTACAACTGGAGTACAGTTTTGCCCATGTTTAAACCACTGTTGTATCTCAAACTGTAATTAGGCCTACTTTACAACATAATCAGTACAAGTCCTCCAAACCATACGACCACATACGTTGTTTGTTCCTACTCTAAAATCCATAGAAGTGCTTCACAAATGAGCGTCCCGTAGCGGTGGCAGGAAATACCACCCACAGGAGCGTTTTGAGTGCTCATACCTAAATGTAACGGTTGCGGTTTTAATCATGTTAATGTTGTGAAAAGGTTGCAATTTGTTACATTGAGGGACAAAAACTACTTGGTTAGGTTTAGGCAACAAAACGTCTGTGTTGTGGTATGGGTTCACATTATGTAATTACGCACGTGACGGAGAACGTGACGTAATTCTGTTGTAAGTAAAGTTAAAATAACGGGTTGGGAACACCCGCCTCCTGGTTGAAAGTCCTTTGTTTGATTGACCCATCTTAAGGCTCTCACACACCAACCCGATAATCGGCCGTTGGACAATCTGGCGAGGTCAGTGACTCGAGTCTGTTCGGTGTGTTCCGTGCCGTCGTCCGTTGGAGGGGCCGTTGGCCTTCATTTTGGCCGATTTGGCATGTTGAGTCGGAGGGCGGGCAGTAGGACTCAATGACCAATCTGATTGGTGGAGTCCTAACCCGGAAATGACGAGCGGGATGAGTGACAAACGCCTCTCAAAATCTGATGAAAATCTTTTAAACTGACCTTTGTCGATCTGAAATGAAGACAGATTCAACAACTGTATAGCCTATTTCTCACTTAAAATGTTTTCAGAAACACGTTTCAGTGAACTATTTTCGTAAAATACGAGATCGTATTTCAAACAAGCCGCCATTATGGTCAGCCGGAGAAGCCAGACCCACGTGACGCGTTCGTCATTTCCGACATGCCCTTGACTAGCGAATCAGTGCTTCTTCTTCCACAAGAAGAAGCCCGAGAGCTGACAACACCAGTATCTTCTTATTACTAGCCATCGTATTTTCTTCCATTCAGCGAGTAATGACAACAACGATCCTTCTTGACTACTATCAAGACTCTCTGATGAAAACAATGACTGACGACAGCGTGCTCTATGTTTACTAGGTCTAGAGAGATGTTCCGTCATTTCCGGTTTTCTTTTTTTGGGCAGCAATACAGATTAGCACCGCCTGCTGTTATGTTGCTAACAATACTCCAAAGTAAATACACAACTGTATCCCTGTTAATTCCTAAACTAACAGAAGGAATTATGTCGTTTGCCTATCCTCTTTTTGTTGTTGTCTGAACCTCTCCAGTTAATTTTGAAAGCCACTACAGAACTGGCAGTATAGATTATTTTTAAATTCCAAGCTTGTTACCCCCTTCCCCAACTTTACATTGTGTTCCCTTATATCTATCTTTTTAGTCAGGCGTTCGACTATAGCCACATTACTGACTATGTATTACTATGGATTTATTGTCCTTGTTGTGATTTATTGTGATTTACTGTTATTTATTGTGGTTTGTTGTGATTTTTAATGGGTATATATTATGGGTTTTAATGTATTTATTTATTTGGACTGTGAAGCACTTTGTGACTCTGTCTGTGATCAGTGCTGTATAAATAAACTTTACTTATCATATATACTGGTACACTGTTAAAGGCATACTATGCAGTTTCCGTTTTTTTGTCAAACAGCGACCCATAGAGTGGCTGTAAAAAACCCCGCAAAAAACGGAAACTGCATAGTATGCCTTGGAGTACTTGTATTTAGCGTTACTGTCATATGCAGAGCCGTCTCTGCACTCACGGCCTGATCCCCTCCCCCCCTTCTCGCGAGATTTGGCAGAACGCCACCTACCAAACTTGCATTGCTGGTTTTGCCAGCGGCGTCCCCCCCTGCTTTGTGATCGGGATGATTCGCCCTACTACGAGTTTGTTTACCATCAAAATGACTTTGAAGCTGTTATATTAAGGTACAAATCTTGCATAGTGTGCCTTTAATTCCAAAAGGATACAATGTGAATTGGGAAGAAGTATGTAATTATCTCTGAAAACTAAACAAAAATGGAATAATATTGCTGTAATGTTTTCATCCGCCCAGACATGCAGCCTGTACTGTAGCATCAAGTAGGCTCTTGAATCCTTTAGCTGTTAAATCTCTACAGGAGACACATTTATTTGCATCCTTACATAAAACTGATGTTGTGTGCATACATACACATCCTGTGTGTAATGTGTGATAATGAACTTACATGCACATCAGGCAGATATTTATGATGGAATGTGAAACAAATAGTCTTTTATTTGTTTTTGGTTGAATTCATACATTCTAGGCCTCAGGTTTTCTTCAATGGTTTAAACATACAGTAGAGCTCCGTTGTCTTGCCTCCATCTGGTGTTGAGCAGTGAAACTGTTTTCTGCTCTGCTCTGTGATTCCAAACAGGTCAATAAAACAAGCTGCATCTTGTCTCACGTGTCAGCAGAAAAGGGCACAGACAACATTTCACAAATGAGTGGGGCAAGTTTTCTATATGTAACAAGGATACAAATCTGACAAATTTAAAAGAGAAAACATGCAAGAAAATATGAAGTTCATATGACGTAGTAACACATGAATGAAGAGATTGGTCTCATGAAACGCATAACAGTGGAACACAGTTCATAGCCTTGAACATCAGTTTCATTATCTGTGTGGGATTTTACGTAACATCAGTTCAAATGAAAAGTATATTCTTTTAAGTAACACTGTTTTTCAAAATAAACCTCGCTGGGTGACTTACAGTTTTTTTCTGATGCCATGGTACTATTCTCACCAGTATGTGGTATTATTTCTCTAACTTAAGTACAAATAAACCAATAGATCACCAAAAAGTACCTCTTTTTACAACTCTAAGTACTTTGTACATCTGACATTGACTGTGTACAAAAACAAATCTAGAAAGACCAGTTTCACATTGAAATACACTACGGTCATACAAAGTACATGCACAACTTTGGATAGGATTTTCTTCTCTATTGTTAAAATACTTTCCATTAACACTATGCTCGTTGTTCATAACTTATAGTCAATGAAACATTTGCCTAATATACTGTATGTATGGTGTTTTTTTTTGTTTGCCTATTATAGTCCTATGCAGAACTTCAGAATCACCACCCTAAGGTGTAAGATTTTTGTGTGACCTTGGTGGGATTTGAGCCCACAACCTAAGTGTTGGTAACCTACAGTAGTGCTCAAACCATCAGGGACACAAAGGACCACTGCAATGTACAGAGTCGACCAATCCCAAAGTCCAGACTCACAGACTCATGGACTTTAGTGAGTGTTCTCGCAAAATCCGTAAGGGCTTTGGGTTGTACCAATGTCGAATTTCAAAGGGAGTGAGGGTTTGAGTACACACTTACCGAGCCCTTTCCCTGAGTCTGCATCGATGCAGACTTCACCAAAGGGAATTACCCACGGTTCAAAGCATTGTGACGTTTACCGCGGAGACCATAGGGAAATCCGGAAATCACAAAGGTAAACAACAGCACGACACACGACCACGGACCACAGACCAGCCTGTTGTCCAGCTTGTAAAACAAGAGTTTGAAAAAATATGGAATCAGGCAGCCGTCTCCTGGGCCTTGACCATGTGGAAAGCAACAAAATTCCCAAACAGGCAAGACTAGTGTCAGCAACATCTTTGTTATTAAACGTCGCCAAGGTAACATGTGATCTCGTGAAGTGCTGTCCCAATCCCATTTATACCTATCTGAGCCCATGTGGCCTCACACACTCACTCACTTAGCACCTGAGCTCGATTAAGTCTGTGAGTCTTTAGTCCGTAGTCCTCAGGGCTCACTTTGGGATTGGCCTGTGTACAATACAACAGTTTGGATGAGGCTTGTGATGACATCACTGCTGACCAATGTCAGGCTTGGATTCGACATTCAAGAAGGTTTTTCCCAAGGTGAACCATGAACTATGAAAACATCCATTGTGATGTGGGCGAGTACTTATGGCCAAATCCAGAAGACCGAATTGATGCAGATGAGTGTAGTGTGTAATACAGAAAAACAGAAAACAGTATTTACACTAAACATTTTTTTCTTTCAGTTCTGTTACAGTGTTTTTTTACAGTATTTATAATTAGACAAAACCTTACAGTAAAGTTTGTTTCTTGTATCGCTGATTGGGGAAGACGTCTACATTGATCACAATTCTGATTGTGGGATAGGAATTACGGAAATAGTTTGTTGTTGAATTTGATGTGTAATGTACAGTTACATTTTTGCCTACTGTCATGTGAAAACAGTGAAACAAACCGATCATCTTTAGCACTTCAGAGGGTCATTTTGAAACATGTATCTTACATTATGTCTTGGACTAAGTGATTGTTACAATAACTTAACTGAAGGAATTACACTATGATATGTTTAGGTGACTTAACAAATGCAGTTGTTGTATTTCACCAGAAGTGAAACATCGGTCTTGTAGTGAAAGATGTTTACAAGCCAAGTAAAAGGAGAATCACTTGTGATGATTGCGAGATTTAATGATTTGCAAGTATGATCATTTGGGAGTCTTGTACTCACTGCACCATACTATAGGCCTTTGTCACGCAACAATTGAAGACCGGAAGAACGTCTCTGAGTGGGGATACAGCTCTTCCGGTTAGCTTTTTACAATGGCGGAGCCCGATAGATACTGCTGGACCAAGTCTCTCCGCTACCTGCCTGAAGTCACCTCCGACCATGTGGTTGGATTGTAAATGAACACTCTCAAAGTAAAAAACATTTTGAAAATGGCAAAAAAGGCAAAAGGTACAAGACCGTGTACAGAAACTATCGTAGACTTCAATGGTAGAAGCTCGCTCTAGCCATTCGCGGTTTCGCGGGTACGGTAAATATTTCTATGGTAACAGTGAGTTGGACCAATCAGAGACATTGCTGTCACGCTTAGGATTGTGGGTAGTGTAGTTTTTCTCCATAAGATCGCGGATAAAACATGTTTTTCTTATAACAAGATTTCATACAGACTTCTAGCTTCTACAGGAGCAGAAACATTCGTTTCACAACCACGTAGCTCGTGGTCAGTCTACCTCGGATGGTTTAGACATTATGGGATGGTTTAGACATTATGGGATGGTTTAGACAATTATGGCTGATAATCAAAATCCTTATGGAGAAAGGGACTGTTGACCGGAAGTTCTGATTCCCTACCCTGCGTTCCGGAAGCAGGACGTGTGACAGGCCTATTGATAATAGTACCATAGCGACTTAAAAAAAAAACTCTAACAGGTGTATATAACTTAATGTCAAGTCCTGCCACAAGTGTGTCTCAGACAGGACAAGTAATCATTCAGGTTTAATGTGACTGTTTGTAAATGTCATGGGAACAAACTAAGTCTGTCAAATCATGTCCTCTGGCACCTTCTCTTCCTTCACCTTCCCCAATGATGTCATAACAGCACTGTGTGTGTGCATGCGTGTGTGTGTGTGTGTGTGTGTGTGTGTGTGTGTGTGTGTGTGGGTGTGTGTGCGTGTGCGTGTGCGTGTGCGTGTGTGTGTGTGTGTGTGTGTGTACACAGTATGTAGAGCATCAACATGAATCTTGACTCCGAACGCTGACTCATCCCCATATATCACTCAAACACCCCCCCAGTGTCTTGGAATCATTTCTCTCATGTATGCTTGTTTTCTTTTCCATCAGCTCGGCAGCGGAGGGTGTCGAGGAGGCCGAGCAGTCTGAATAAAAGATGCATCACTGACAGGCTTGCATGTCGGAGAAATGAGGTAAATCCTCAGGTGAGTCAGCATTTAGCACAAAAGTTTGACCTTAAAGGACTTTCCTGCACAGAGACTGGACAAACTGATTTTGGTAAATAGCCTACACGTGTACTGGTTAATACATTTCATCTGTTATTGTCATTTTCTTGATTTGTCTACGAAATGTCAGAAAATTGTGCAAAGTTTTCAACACGGTTTCCCAGAGCCCAAGCTGACGTCTAAAGATGTCTTCTGAGCAACAGTCCA
This sequence comes from Sander vitreus, assembly GCF_031162955.1. Classification (NCBI taxonomy): domain Eukaryota; kingdom Metazoa; phylum Chordata; class Actinopteri; order Perciformes; family Percidae; genus Sander; species Sander vitreus. Next base: position 25,954,979 of record NC_135867.1, read on the forward strand.
AAAACACAGAAGATATTCTGTTTACATCATATTAGAAATCAAAAAGCAGCAGTAATCAACTACTCAACTAATGACCTAATCATTTCTGCTCTGTTTCACAGTGCAAACATTGAGATTAATTTGCTACAAATGAGTAATGGTGTCACTTTTGATCTTTTTAAACGTAAACTGAGACTTAACCACTTAAGCCCTATTCACGCGAGACCACGGGACCTCATGTGATTCAGAAATTATTCAGTTTGTTTTTTGTGCGGCACAGTCACACGTCATAAGTGAAGTCTGTATTTTACTCAAATTTACTGACATTATCCCCAACATATACAGATGACAGGGCTCTGTCAAAACCTTCATTTATAATTGCCAACGCGGCCAATACGACCTCAAATCACAGAGATGCCGAATCACACAAGACTAATGTTATCACACGACCGCTGTGTTTGAAATATGGTAGGTCATTTGTGGTGGGATTTTTACCTGACAAATTACAGACATGACAGATTCACACGGGCTTAAGGTCACAGATGACCTCCGTAATTATTACAAATTACTACAGATTCCCAGGTAACACCAGTCCTGTGCGAATAGAGCTTTAATTTGATAATCAGTTCTAATGAAATGCAGATCCTTTGTTGATTTTTCGATAGCAAATCCATAAGTTCACAGTGAAAATACTTCAAAACCCTCCCATTCCGTTGCCAATTTCTTTTTCTAAGGAAACAAAGAGCCAGGCTTTTTGCACTCTTGTTTACCTCCTGTGGATTGTGATTTCCTTTCTGTAAAATAAACCAGCGACAGAAGCAAGTGTGGTCTCAGTAGAATGGCACGGTTCTATCAGCCCACTTTCACTCTGGAGTCCCTTGAGGAACCAGACAAGTAGATAAACTGGCACTGTGTGTCTGCCAGCAAGGGAGGAGGAAGAGACATGCCGTCACTGAGTGCTGTCAGCCTCTCTCGTCTCCCACTGGTGAGTCAAGGTTTTCTGGTGATTCATGTCTGTGAAGAAGCTCCACGACAGGCTCAAAGTGTAGTCACTCTCCTTCTTTTTCTCACCACAAATACCCTCCTCTTGCTATTATTCCACTCCTCCCCTCTATTCATCTCTTTGTCCGTATTCCCTTTCCTTCCTGTCTGCTAATTGTTGCTGTACCACACCATTTATTTCTCCACAGAGCCTGCAGTAATTCTCTCCGGGCCAACTCTTTTCAGCAGAGTCTCGGGGCCCTTGTTGGGAGACCTCCAGGATGTTCAAAAAAACCCTCTCACACACCCAATTGCACCCGCAGGCCAGTGCAGCCCGACAGGGGATTTCACCATGCTGATGACGGGGCACAGCCTTCCTTCCTGGGCCCACATAAATCTGTCGGTGGGCTCCGTCCTTTAGTCTGATATTAAAGCTGTTTTCCATGACATGCTGCTCAGCGGGGGGGAGGGAGCAGGCAGGGCCGGAAGTAAAAAAAACATTGTGGTTAGAATTTACTCTTCTAGCCTGGATGCCAGCCGAACTTAGCCCCGCCCACAACATTTGAGGTCGGAAGTTGGGTCTGGACTTGATCCGTTGTGGAGCAACTATGCTCGAACCAGAACTGTTCGGACCAATCAAATTGTCAGGGCGGGCTTTATACGATGATGGACAGATGATCAACAGTAACGTAATCAACCACGTCACCAAAGAGCGCTTGGGTTGAATTCCTTTACAACAAAGATGGCTGCCATCGCGTCTGTTATAGAAGATATTGACAGCGCATTCATTTTAAAAGAGGAACAGAGAACCCAGCTAAGAAGATGGGGGGCTCTGATTGGTTGTAGGTCTATCCAATTCTTTCGGTTTCGGTTCGGTTGAAACACGCCCCATAATCACAGCCCACTGGAGCAGTATCAGACTCTGACCACGTCAGGCTATTACTCTTCTTGATCTGCACAAAAAAAACAACTGACCTATAACTGGTAATGATCTGACTTGCTGTTGCTGCAGAGCAGGACTTTAAACTGATATGTGTTTCAGTGCAGGAAGCTAAAATCCCAGAAAAGCCTAACGTGCAAGATGCACAACATGCACTTTTCATTCCCCCTGCGTTGCTTATCGAATTTTTTAGGCTCACAAAGCACAAACACTGTCAGAGTTGTCCTTCTACCTGTCGGCCCATGCTTTCATTTTGACAAGAATGGACTTGTAAGGACATTTTTTCAACTGAGTGAAAGACCTCTGTCATCTCAGGCTCAGAGTGGTAGAGGCTACTGACCTTAGGCTATAATCAAACACACACAGGGGCGCACACACGCACGCACACACACATACACACACACACGCATGCGCACACACACACACACACACACACACACAGAAATGCATGTACACATGGACAAGCATGCACACACATTTGTAAAGCAAAATGTTCGTGCTATATGAAAGTGCTAAGAACCAAGAAAACTACAAATGAACAGTTTTGTTATGAAAGGAAACAACAGTAATCATATCATTTACATTTTTTAATTTGGAAGTTTAGAAAATGATGTACAAACTCTTTGCAACTTTACAAACAGACATGACTTTTGATGCAATACAGAGAATAAATACACTAACAAATGTTGAACGTTGGGTTCAAATCTTAGTCACATGTACTTAGGATGCACCCATTACTTAAAAGTGTTTGTTTGTTGATTGGTCTACTAATGGCTCTTTCCTTTTCTTATCACACATTTAGTAATGTAGCATAATCTCCCATATTTCAGGTTCTGCAGAAGACCGAACGATGACAATCAAACGACCACTGAACACAATTCTGTGGGTGAATTATTTACAGCGGACACTCTGTATTTCATTCTATAATTCTTTATATTTAATATTTTGAAAGGCCAGATCAAAATACATTTCCTGATATATACAACATTCTGCAGTCTTGCTTGCCATTGCACCTGTATTTATATCTGTTATTGCGTTACGATGACTCTGCTCTAAAATAAGAGAGTGTGACTGTAATACTCAGTTGATTGCAACAGCAGAAACACAAAAACCTTTTCTCCCTGAGGTCATTCAGCAGTCCAGTGGTGCTATGAGCAGTCTTCGGGGCTCCCAGTGGTGGGTGTCGCCCGTTACAGTATGTCAGAGCCCAGACAGAGGCTGTGCTCCGGCTCCTGCAGGTAGCTCACCTGCCAGGGAAGCCCCAGAGCTGGAGAAGGCTCTGCAAAAGGGTCCATGTATTTCTGATTGCAGGAGGCCCACATCCCCGGCTGGTAGCCCAACACCTCACCCACCTGAGGGTATCGCAGGGGGCTGGGCGGATGGTCGTGGGCGCTGCCGCAGTGTCCATATGAGGCGTAAAGCTGTCCCTCAGTGGGATAACAAGGGTAGTGTGGTGACGGGGGGCATGATGACGCAGTGTTATCCATGTAGACGTGTGGCTCCGTGGGCAGCCGGTGCACATGAGGCCCTTGTTGTGGCTGCATTTGGTGAGAAATGGACGCGTGCCAGGGGACGTAGCTCTGATGCTCCATGCGAGGAAGCGTTACCCTGGGCTGCTCGAGTCGAGACGCTCCCACCGCAGCTGGCCCCACCGATGACCTGTTGCACTCCCGGTGGGTGCAGGGCTTGCCGGGGGGGTTGGAGCTCAGGAACACAGAGAGAGCAGAGATGCGATTGATGGCCCTCTGCAGTGTGGCGATCTTGGAGAGCCGTTTGCCACTGAGGTCATGGTTCAGGGTAACGCGCAGGGCATTGAAGGCCTGATTGTAGTCCATGATGCGTTTCCGCTCCCGGACGTTGGCGGCCATCCTTCGAGCTTTTGAGCGGACGGGTCGATTGCGCTTCTTGGTCTGGCCTTCCTCTGGCTCGCTCGGGCTGCTGGTTGAACTCTCGCTGTCTTCGAAGGATGCCTTGGGACTTCCCTCGTCGCCTTGGTCCAGCGCGCCCAACTCCAGCTCTTCCTCCGAGAACTCTGATTCTGCAACACTGCTGCAGCTCATTGTGCCAATAACCTGGACGATGGAGTGTGAGTAGAATCTTCCTGCCTGGAACGCTGTGTTTGCAGACGACTTGACACGGTGAAGTTCCCTGGGCGCTGCTCGGCTTGTTTAGTGGGGCTGTCGGTGTTTGCTGCTGTGCCGACAGCCCAGGTATTCTCCTCCTCTGACTCCTCCAGTGCCTTGTGATTACTCATACCTCGACAGGACAGGTTGGCCTGCTTTTTAAAGCTTTTCTAGTCACATGGTACAGTCACCTGTGAGAAATGGTGCACTCTCTCTCTCTCTCTCTCTCTCTCTCTCTCTCTCTCTCTCTCTCTCTCGATCTCTCCAGGTTTATGGGTGCCCTCCAGGCAAATGGCACTGTCACCTCCTCCTCCCACTCTGACTCTCCCTCACATCCCTTCCAGGATCTTACTGCAGAGTTTCAACACTTCACGACAGTGCAAAACATACGCAAAACATACTAATTATTTGGGTAGCAATTAACTTCACACTTCCTTTAACTCCTTTACAGAGGATTTTATTCCACTGTTTTCGACTCCAGTTGCGTGTTTTTTGCTGAAGTCTTTCCATGAAGCTGTAGAGTTTTGAAAAGCTAAGTCACTGCTAGTCACTTGATCCAATTTCTCTCATTACAAAGAGCAACACTGTATCATTCTCTGCACAGTACTTAGCCTGCCTATATTTTTTTTACCACGATAGGATAATCATCTAAATAGGTGTTCCATGAGTGTTAGTCTTAGGGACAATTATGACAAATTACACATTTATCCAAGTGGCCTAATCAGTTATACACGTTTCCTCTTTTCTCAGGTCTGGGAAGAGAGGAACCTTCTTATCTAGCATAGGTTAGATTTGTCCTAGCAATTAGTTGTCTCTAGAGTCGCGATTCTCTCCCTGTCTCTCTCTCTGCTCAGGGTTAAGGGCCATGTAATTTAGGGTAGCTTCCCTGGAACCCAACCCCATAAATCAGGCCCGAGCAGCACCCGAGGACAAGAGGGGAGCGAGCCCTGGACTTCAAAGAGAGGGGAAAAAACAAGGGCAAATATTTCACAATTAGAACCTGCAATTGCTGCTGGTTAGGCTATCGATCTTTCACGACAGTGTGCTAGTGAAGATGTGGTACATGTTGATCAAATTTAGACTGTTACAATACTAATACATTTAAAAAATTGTTTTGTATTAATGGTTTAAAGGGTAACTTCGGGGTTTTTTTCAACCTGGAGCTTATTTTCCTATGTTTTTGTGTCTAAGTGACTGATGGGAACAACAATCTTTAACACTGGTCCGGTAGCAGCGAAACAAGCTACAATTTAAGTTAATAGGGCAATTGTCGAGCTTCTATTTACGTTCCCAAAAGTGTTTGTTTTGCCACCGACAGGCTCAGATTAATATTCTAAGTGTCTGAAAACATAATGGAAAGGATTTTTAACCCTTGTGTTGTCTTCCATTCGACTACTACTTTTGCTACTATGCTATTTTTTTTTTTTTGACATTTAACGCTTCTTTTCACACCACAAACACCAACTCATTACTATTACTTTTTTTTTGGAATTCATGGTCAATAAACCTCACTTATAGGAAATTATACCTAATACTTGAGTTAAAAAAAGCAGAAATTATGAATTATTTAGACTAATATTAAAGGAAAGATAACGTTCAGTTGAGATACTGTTTCAAAATATTTTTTTTTTTTTTTCAAATGCTAAAATATTGAATAAAACACCCAAAATTCAACGAGAGTAGAGTAAAATAAAATTAAACTATGAAAACCCATTTTGGGTCGTCTTTACACTTCACATCACAACTAGTTTTGGTTGAAATAATGTGAATACATGTTGGCTCTATACACGCTAAAAGTATTACTTTTTTAAATGGAGTCTGGTGGGTTTAGCGCTAGCGACTTCAGAGCTGTTTCTGGTTAAACAGAAAGGTCTCAAAGAGGTTTTAAAAGGTCTATCTCTGTAGGGATCCTTTCCATAATGTTGTCAGACACCTAGAATAATAATATGAGCCTTTCAGTGGCAAAAAATAAAAAGCACTTTTAGTGGACCAATTGACGATGCACATTTGCATGTAACCCTTGCAGCCTGGTCTGTGCATTCACGCTGGACCAATTTCAAAGATTGTTGTTCCTATCAGTCACATTCACACACAAAAACACAGGAAAACAGGGTCCAGGTTGAAAAAAAAAAAAAAATTACCCTTTAAGTACAAAGGCCTAGATACAGAATAGGAACAGACTATTTTGTTTGCAGTTACTTGACAACAAAAAAGCAGTCTGGATTAAACAGTGGAAAAGAGAAAGATCTAAATGTCCGACCCCGTGGTGGACAGTGACAGGTGATTGTGCTGAAGTGTAGCGAGGCTTCTGGCCAAGTGCAACAGGTCAGGTAAACAAAGGGTAGGCCCTCAGACACTGAACTGGGGGTCGTTGAGAAGCATTGCTTCCTTCCTGCTCTCTTCTTTTTATTGTACGTGTTGCGGCTCTGAGACGCCAAACTTTAAAACAATTACAGACTTTCAGCTCTCAAAGCACAACTATTGATTTGAGGTGGTGACGTTTAGTCTTGCCTTTTTACTGTTGAGTCCAGGAGATCTGCATGGATTGGACATGGATTATTCACTCATTATAACGTTTTTTTTTCATTAATTCATATACCCCCCCCCCACACATATACAGTAGTCAATAGCTGTGCAAATGTTTGGAGAGCTTCTGCTGTTTTGCACAATTTTCTTTGCTACAGAATTTGTACAACATATACAGTATTAATTATTCCCAGGATCTGTAGAATAGTTTTGTTTACTATACACTAGACTTTTTAAATGAGCAAGGAGACAATTTATTTTTTCTTTAAAACTTAAAGAACTTGGACCCTAAAACCATTCACAAGTCAACCTTGCATTCCACACTGTTTAACCTACACGGTTAAATCCACCAAAAAGGCAGAGTCACAATCATTCTGAATAGTAGTACATGTTCACAAGCTCCAATCCTAACCTGATTATGACATGTGAGCAGTCCAAGATGCAGCTTTATATATAATACTTCTCACTGACACAATCAAGCCCTGATGGCACACGGTGTCTGCATACTTTCATAACTTCTTATAAGAACAACACAATCTTCTTCTCCTTACTTTCATGTAATAGAAAACATTGTGTAGATTGCAGACACTATTTCAAAATCATTTTGTAGTGCAACGAATTGTGCAACATTTATGCAGTTTAAGCATTTCACTCACTTTGGTCTTTGTAACTACGTATACCACTGTGCTTACCAAACCTTTTATATAAGCCTGCTGATTTCCTGCATACCTTTATAGCTGTTTTAAATGTTCAGCCCACGCCACTCAGCTCCAAGGAGTGTGTAGGCTTCATCACAAGCTGTGATTTATGGCTTCACAAACATGTCAGATTTACTGCCGTGGTGTAAAGAGCATGAAGACTACAGCCTCGGACTCTCCCCGGCCATTCATTTTTGACAGGTGACAAGACACCAGTAATTATCAGCCGCCGGGAATAAATCACAAGATTTTATCATGCAGCTTGCCATGCCCTTGATGGAATAACCATTTTCAAGCAAAGGGAAGCTGTCCAATGCCGCTGAACCTAAGATTTGTAAATCTCCTGCTCTAACCCCCATAATGACGGGTTGTTAGCCACTTGTTATTAGAGGTCTGTGTGCCAAACGTTATAGATGTATATTTCCAAACGGGTAGTTAGGGCTAATAAGTGAGTAGTGTCCAGGTTCGCTAACCTTGGCTTTGCAGTGGTATGTTAATGCATGTTTTGGTGTCTGCAATGGAATTTTCTCACCTCAATAAAAAGCCTACAGTAAAAAAAAAGGCTTGCGGTTATCTCTGCCCTCACTATTTGTCACAGCACAATCCCTTAGTATAGTTAATGTCTTTAACAATCAATGTTGTCAACTGTACACTGCCAACCTGTGGTCATTCCATGGCTGTTATGTTATTTTATTAGCCGTTCTTAAGCTTACTGATGACTGTAGAAAGTTTTCTTTAGTGTACTGGGTGACTACTGGGGGGGCTGTGGCTCAAGTGGTGAAGCGATCGCCTACCAGTTGGAATGTCGGTGGTTCAATCCCTGGGCCTGCAGTCCCATGTTGAAGTGTCCTTGGACAAGATTAAGGGCAAGCCTTTATATATATTTTTATGATCTCCTTACCCTACATCACTCCTCCAGGAACCTAAAGGCTCTGACACACCAACCCGATTATCGGCCGTCGGATAGTCTAGTGAGGTCAGTGACTCGAGTCTGTTCGGTGTGTTCCGTGCCGTCGTCAGTCGGAGGAGCCGCCGGCCTTCATTTTGGCTGATTTGACAGTACAGATTATACAGATTAGCGCCGCCTGCTGTTATGGAGACATATTACGTCTCGCGCACGCGCAGAAGGTACGCTCAAGTCAGCGTCGCTTCGGCGTGTTCTGAGGCACTTTTTGGACCTCGGGGAGCCGACTGATCAGTCCGACTGCCCGTCGGGTTGATGTGTCAGAGCCTTAAGATGGTCTAATCAGTTCCTTTTAGCTATTCCACAGTCTCGGATGAAAACAAAGGGTGATCATGCCCTCTCTGTTGTGGCCCCGAGACTCTGGAACAAACTTCCCATTCATATGAGGTCCTCCTCATCAAAACACATTTTTATTCTTTGGCGTATGATTTAGTTTAGGGACATTTGTATGGAAGTGTGTTGTTTGTATGATGTTCATTGTGTCTATATTTGTATTGTCTTCCTTTGTTTTTATAACATAATATAACTTTGTACAGCACTTTGTTCAGCCTAGGGTGGTTTTAAATGGGCTCTATAAATAAATTGACTTGACTTGATGTGAATGTTTATCTGATGAGCAGGAGGCACCTTGTATGGCACCCTCGGCCACAGTGTAGGAATGTGTGTGAACGGTGAATGGTTCTTGTCCTATCTAAAAGTGCTTTAAGCAGTCATTAAGACTAGAAAAGAGCTATATAAATATAGTCCATACAGGCAGCTGCCCAGCAGATCATCTTTTCTCTTTGCTGTCAGCAGAATGCTGCCTGTCGTGGCCATGCATCCCACCGGGCCTCTCTGAGTCACACGACCCTCGGCAGTGAAAGTAAAACCTGAAGTCTTTACAAATCATTTGAACATTCCCAAAAAAACACTAAAAACGTGTCGGTTTGATCTGAGGTCTAGTCTGGTTTAGTATGAGCTGTTATCATCTGTCAACATGTACGACAGAGACGAGTGAAGCACACTTCTGAAGTTTTGTGTCTGCATCAGAAATCTTGTCCAAAGTGTTCAAAACAAAACGCCAAAGCAGCCAGCCTGCTGACAGAACCATTGTGAATCATTCCGTCTGAAATGACTGGCAGTTACGTGTAGTTGGCTGTTGTGATCCCTTTCAGCGTGCACGCCAGCTATAAAACCTCAGTTGTCGGTTTGAAACAATGCCTCGGGTATTTCAGCACGCACAGCTCAACATTGAAAGTGTTAATCACAGAATGTCTGTCACAGTGTTGGCTATTAATCATGGGGGTGTGTTGAAGTTTATTCTACGACATTAGAGATGTTTCCAGTAGTTTACTACTCTTGAAGGCGTGTGATTTATAGGGGGGAAACTAGGTGGTTGCAGATAAAGAAAAGGATATAGTGATCATGCCAATAAATGTTGTCATCCTTTTTTATCAAGCAGTTGAAGGGTAACTTTGTTTGTTTTTTTTCAACCTGGTTGACCTTTTTTCCTCTGGTGAGTTTGGCGATGGTGTGTTAAACAAAAAGGATCTTACTCTTTAAAGGTGCCCTGCCACACGTATTTTATTACTTTGTGGTAATGTCTGAAGTTCTACCATGGACTCTGTAACATTTTTTGTGGAAAGAATACCTTGGTTACCTTGTTTCAAGCCATTCTAGCGTGGTATAGAAAGCCTGCAGGAAGACTCAGCTCGATTTGTGCCAGTTCTCATTAATATTCAACGAGCTAAGCTGCTTGACTCTGATTGGCTAACAGCTAGCCAATGAGAGCCTGGCTATCAGCATCCTTTACCCAGCGCAACTGGGCGAGCTCATGAATAGTAATGAGCTCAGGCAACATGATGTCAGACTGACCAGCTTTTGTAATTGGCCTGATTTCTCCGCTTATGACAGAGGCGAGCTGACAGAGGAGGTAGCAGTTCATTTTCACATTCACGACGTAACACAAACACATATGGACCTAACATATTTCAAATAATGCAAGTAAAAACGTTTTTGTGTGGCAGGGCATCTTTAACAATCTCTGGGTCTAAGGTCTATCTCTGTAGGAATCCTTTCCATAATGTTGTCAGACACTTAGGATAAATAATCTGAGTCTGTCAGAGGTAAAAACAGAACTTTTAGTGGACGCAATAGAAGATGCACACTTGCCCTATACACTGTTAACCCAAATTAGTTGACTTTACTAGCAATTTGCGCGGAAACCCGTTGCCTTAAACCCGTTTAGTTTTGACACAAGGTGTAACTGAACAGGCCAAGATGTATTAACACAGAGCGGTGAGTTGAGGCAGTGGACAAATCAAGTTCACATTAGTAGTCATTACTAACAATCATCGATTCTTTTTTTCTGGAGTCATGTTGTCTAAAATAAGCATGTTAAGTTAGACATGCAAAGAAACACAACAAATATAAAGGATAAGAACACTTATTACTATTAAAAAAATATTTGCTTATTAAATATTGTCAGAGATGGGAAGTAACAAAGTACAAATACTTTGTTACTGTACTCAAGTAGATTTTTCAGGTATTTTTACTTTACTTCACTATTTATTTTTGTGCCGACTTTTTACTTTTACACCTTACATATTTAACATGAATATCGGTACTTTCTACTCCTTACATTTTACAAAATTGCCTTGTTACTTTCAGTGGATCTGAAAGCATTCATTCGCGGCAAATCATTGCGGCTTGATGGCGGTAAAGGTAACACCACGTCAGACTGACCAGCTTTTGTAATTGGCCTGATTTCTCCTCTTATTTCTTTTCAGTGGCTAGAGCTGCCAGAGGAAGTAGCAGTTCATTTTCACATTCACGACATAACACAAACACATATGGACCTAACATATTTCAAATAATGCAAGTGAAAACAGTTTTGTGCGGCAGGGCACCTTTAAACACCAATGCATGGGAAAATAGAGTCCAGGTTGATGAAAAACCAAAATAACCATTTTATCATACATACATTTTGCTGGCAAAAAACCCAATTGAACATCATGCTGATATATCCAGTGACCTCTTTACTATGTATTAATCAATATGATTTGTCATGTAAATGTCTGATGTGGTTTTACGTCTACGTGTGTTGAATGTTAACCCTGCCTTTCCTCTAATAGTTTGATTAATGAGACATGTTTGCCTCAGTCAGGTCGTAAAAGGAAAGCTGGTTGCCATGTGGAAAAAACAAAACTGCACATTTAATGTTTGGGTCACTAAACATCCTCCACTCTCTAATTTAGCCATTACTTTAACCTCCCTTCGTAGTGATTTATACCTTGTAACCAAACATGCAAAGCTGTCGGTACTGATGTCATGACATGTCTGACAGTTTCCTCCACATAGGAATGTCAGGATACTTCCTCCCCTGCCCTAAATACTTGAATCATGATATGAATCACTTGTTTTTACGAGATAGTATTTACAGTAGGAACATATGAACTGTCAGCGGTGGAAGAAGTATTCAGGTCCCTTACTTGAGTAAAAGTACTAAGACCACACTGTAAAAATACTCTGTTACAGTAAAAGTCCTGCATTGAAAATAAAGAAAGAGTAAAGGATCCAGTTGTGTAAAGGAACAGTTGTGTGTTTAATGGTCTAATCATTTCAGCTGGACTTGTAGCCGTTATATTGTTGGATAGTTTCATTTAGAATAAAACATCAGATTTTATAAACTACATGTGTTTTGTGTGCAAAAATCTTAATGTGTAAAGTAACTAGTAACTAAAGCTGTAACAGATGAATGTAGTGGAGTAAAAAGTACAATATTTCTCTCTGAAATGTAGCCGAGTATAAGTAGAAAGTAGCATGAAAAGAAAAGACTCAAGTAAAGTACAAGTACCTCAACATATGTACTTAAGTACAGTACTTGAGTAAATGTAGTTAATTACATTCCACCACTGTGAACTGCAAACTGAAGGCATTGCTGAAAAAGAAAGTGTACAAGGCAGTGGGTAGGCATGGAACTCTTCATTTAAACCATAATTCATTTATGCTCATGTTGAGGTTAATGTAAACCATGACAAAGAAATGCACATAAGAGAAAAAAAAAGAACCTCCCCCCCCCACACACTGACAAAAAAAGGCAGCGGTGTATATTCATAGTGCATTCCTTTCAAAGAGAAGTCAGTCATTACGCTGGGTTATCATTACAGGGTCCATTTGGAGTGTTGGAACATGTGGTCAAGGTTAACTGTCTGTAGGCTAGTTCCCACACAACCCACAGCAGTTAAAGTGATGCCCTCTGACCGCAGAGTGCAGCAAGTGTGTGTGTGTGTGTGTGTGTGTGTGTGTGTGTGTGTGTGTAATTTTCCAACAGCAACACCCGTTGTAACTGCCAGCGTTAATGCAGGGAAGTGTATTTCGATATGGCTGACTTTTGGCTATTACTTATGGAGACGGAGATGCTTTGTTTATCCTTAATGTGTTGAGTATTATAAATGGAAAGACCTATAAAAGTATGTGAGCCATGTACACCTGTCACCTTGTCAATGACTCTTCCCAGAGTATTTGGATCTTGTATGTTTTCTTGCACTGCCTTTCAGATCCAAATAAAAGCATTTAAATGTGTGTGTGCGCGTGCTCCCAGGGATGCAGCTTGATTGACAGATGTCAGAAGTCAGTGGTTTGAAGAGTGAAGAAGTGATTGGCAAAATAAATGATGACATAAGAATCTGAACGGTGAACATGAGCATATCTCTTTAGGAACAAAGGAAAGTCACACATTTTCTCTTCATATTACCACATAAATGGGATCCCAGGCCCGTAGCCAGCCTTGGTTCAAAAAGTGGACCTCTTTGCAGTTTTTCCCTCATTTTGTATTTAATTATAAGGTTCAATTACTTCATTTTGGCGACTTTGTATGCACTTATTTGTGCTGGATTAGTTTATCTGCTGGTATCTTAACGAGCACCGATAATGTTAATATAATGATAACGAAAATATTTACTACAATGTTCTCAAATTGCTCACCAAGAAAACACACACACACACACACACACACACACACACACAGGAGTATACTGGTAATGATTCACAAAAATTATATATATATATTGTTAAATATTGTTAAAGTCTTGTTTTTGGGAACACCGCCAAAATATTCAACCTGAGCCACCTCTATCACGTCACGTTGCTCATCGCAGCCACGTCTGCCTGTATTATAATAAAACGTGTGGAGCTCCAGGCGACAGTTGGGCCAGACTCGTTAAAATAAAGATGACGTGTACAGTGGTTACCCCGGTTACCGGTGTTTTGGATAGAGAACCCAGGTGAAGACTGGCAGGAGCGGAACTGTTTTTAGTTTTGTCAATAGTTAAAGCTGGGGTAGGCAGTTTTGTTTTGTATCACTGTGCAAAAATTCCATAATAATCATCCAGCATATTGTAATTCAAGTGGTCTGAGAGAAAACTAGACTTCTGCCTCTCCTCTTGGCTGTTTACAGTCTTTACAAAATCTAGCCCATGACGGGAGACTATGGCCAATCACAGGTCATTTCAGAGAGAGGGTGTTCCTATTGGCTGTTCTACAAATGCAGATGTGCGGACACGTCCCTTCAGATGGTGAAAGCCTGATTCAATGGCAAATCCAGCAGAAGATGGCATTGGCAACAACTGCCTACACTGCAAAGCAACCCCAAAAAAAAGGAAGACGGACATATCAAAGGAGTCTAAAAGAGAGTCGGACAATAAACGAAATAAAACACGTCAATATAGGCAAAGGGTTTTTAGGGATGGAGAGAAATTGTTGCTAATAGTTTAGCCTTCAAGGCTAAACTATTAGCAACAATTTCTTGGAAAATGCAGAACTAATCCCTGAAGTCTTTGAGTTGGTTGACATGTTCTCCAAAGCATCAAGTTATCCACTTTATCGCAATAAATGTGAATCAATGGCCATGCATAACTTCAGCCTTATAGATCCATATATTCCTATTAAATCTTCAGTTTAATATCTTGGAATCTATGTCACCAAATATGCCACGATCAGTGAAACCTTAAATGTAGATCAACAGGTCAGGATTCAGCCTGGGGGTGCAGTAAAAAAATAAAAACAGAGCAGGCTATAAGGCTATACTTGTCACTGTGTAAATACGTGTGTATTTATATGAGCACCTTATGTAAATGCACTGACTATGAACTTTGACATCCTTGAAAAAAACACTACCCTAGACTATATGTATGTTTTAATGAAAATGTGGGTTTATTTTATCTCACATCCACTTAAAATATGTTTTTACAGTGAATGCTAAATTCACTTTTTAAACTACAAACTCAACTTGCCATGAACTTTTTCTCATTCGATGCATGTTTTGCCCCCAAGCTTTTTTCATTCTGTCACCTTTTAAAAAAACATCACGGGAGGGGCTGGGTGAACTAAGTTAACCCAGAGGTGTCTTAAGGGAAATCATGACCAAAGACAAACGGAGCTCAGCACAAATTCTTTCAGGAAGACTTCTAAATAACTTCAATCACCACTATCTCTTCCTAAAACTATTCAGCTGTTTAGAGGCGTTCACTTTTCAGTAAACCAACCAAAATTGGCCACGAAATTCATGATCCAATCACAGCATGATATCCTGCTTTAAATGTCTTCTCTCCTTGCTATCAGCTGTCTTCTCAGGCAAACGTGCAACCCTCCTCCTCCCCTTCCACCTCCGGTCGTCGTCAACCACGGCACCCTGAGTCCCCTTCCGGCAGACAGCTCCTTCGTTCGGTCTTCGGGTTCCTTCTCCACCATCACCAGTGTCTAGGCTCCATCGGGGGGGATATGTCTGGCTTCTCTACCCAATTGAAATATTTGCATAGCTGCAACGAAGTCTCTCCTGATTGAATTAGCCATAATGTCATTACTGCAAACATGGTGAGATATTGCATTTAAGGAGGAAAACTGAAAACTCCCTGTGATGAACTTGACAGAACAGAAACATGTTTAGACTCTCCAGAAGTAATCCAGTTTGGGCAGGTTATATGACCATATAACTGGAGCTGCAAGTCATTCTAAACATGGCAGCTTTATTCCAAATAATTTGACTGTAGAAACTTAGAATCTGTGCATAACTTGTTAGGACTCGCTACCAACCAAATCGCAGGTTAAGGTGGATTTATATTTCTGCATTAAGGAGTTATGGCAGTGGTGATATCAAATGGGTGAAATTCAACGCTCACCTATAAAGCAAAACCTAGGCCATATGTATTTATGGTGGAACCCTTGCTTAGGCTGTAAATTTATCTTCAACATCACGGTTCAACCAAAGCCTATAGTATTGCTCAGTGGTGGAATGTAACTAAGTACATTTACTCAAGTTTTGTACTTAGTGTACCAGTTTAAAATGCTTGTACTTTACTTTTCATGCTACTTTCTACTTCTACTCGGCTACATTTCAGAGAGAAATATTGGACTTTTTACTCCACTACATTCATCTGTTACAGCTTTAGTTACTAGCTACTTTACACATTAAGATTTTTGAACAGAAAACACATGGTTTATAAAATCTGATGTTTTATTCTAAATGAAACTATCCAACAATATAACGTCCTTCAAGTCCAGCTGAAATGATTAGACCATTAAACACAACTGGTTGGATCCTTTCCAGGATGGTGTGATGTGATGATTTTTCTGCATTGAGTACTTTTACTTTTAATACTATATATATATATATATATATATATATATATATATATATATATATATATATATACATAGTACATTTTCCTGATGATAATTACATACTTAAGTAAAGGATCTGAATAATTATTCTACCCCTGGTATTGCTATGGTGACAATAAGCTACATCTGCACTGCTGGAGGTGTGGCAGCTTTATTCAGGAGGAGCCAGAAAAATAAAACAACAAAACAAAGAGACATATTTAGCAGTATACACAAATATCAACTGATGTGGAGTTCATATTTTGACGTAGTGGTGTGTTATAGCACAACCAGCAGGCTCTCACTCCAGAGAGCCAGGACCAGACTGAGTTTGGCCTCCGGTGTGGGCAGCTGGAGCTGGGCCACAGCCAGCTTCTCTGCCTGCTGGAGCTGCCGCAGGGCCTGGAGGTGGGACACAGGGAACTGCAGGCCCTGCACAGACATACACACCCAGGGACATTCTCAACCAAACATCACATACAGTTGTGTTCAGAATAATAGCAGTGTGTTTAAAAAAGTGAATAATGCTCAAAATCCTTAGAATAGTTTTTAATTCCATAATATCAATGCATTGGGAACACTGCACATTCCATTCTAAATCAAAACATGACCAACATTGATCAAGTTTGTGTTATACCTTTACAGAAAGTGAAGAAAAAGGAATATTAGGATGTTTCTTTACAAACTCAAACATTTACTGTATGAACTGAAAAATGTCTCAAGGGTTTGCTTTACTTTGAATCACTGCACTAATATTTAGTTGCATAAGCATTATTTCTGAGAACTGCTTCTCATCTGTGTTGCATGGAGTCGACCAACTTCTGGCACCTGTGAACAGGTATTCCAGCCCAGGACCATTGAACTACATTCCACAATCCCTCTGCATTACTGGGTTTTACCTCAGAAACAGCATTGTTGATGTCACCCCACAAGTTTTCTATGGGATTGAGGTCTGGGGATTAGACTGGCCACTCCATAACATCAATCTTGTTCATCTGGAACCAAGATTACTGGTGTGTTTTGGGTCATTGTCTTGTTGAAAGACCCATTTCAAAGGCATTTCCTCTTCAGCATAAGGCAGCATGACCTCTTCAAGTATTTTGATGTATTGAAACTGATCCATGATCCCTGGTATGCGATAAACAGACCCAACACCACAGTATGATTTTTGCACCACCATGCTTTACTGTCTTCACAGTGTACTGTGGCTTGAATTCAGTGCATGGGGGTCATCAGACAAACAACAATTTGGCTCTCATCAGTCCACAGAATGTTGCCCCATTTCTCCTTCTCCCTTTCTAGCTGATAGCTTAGCTTCACATAGCTTTCTTCTGATCGTAACAGTACTCACAGGTAACTTTAAGTCTTCTTTGATTTTCCTGGAGCTGATCATTGGTTGAGCCTTTGCCATTTTGACTATTCTTCGATCCATTCGAATGGTAGTTGACCGTTTTTTCCCACATTGTTCAGGCTCTGGATGCCATTTCAAGGCATTTGAAATCATTTTGGCTGAGCAGCCTATAATTTTCTGCACTTCTTTATATGTTTTCCCCTCTCCAGTCAACTTTTTAATCAAAGTCTGCTGTTCCTCAGAGCAATGTCTGGAACGACCCATTTTGCTGAGTATTTCAGTGTGAAATCCACTGTAACCAGCATGCACAACATTTGCTTCCTTCCTTAAATATGGGCAGGGGCGGTTCTACATTGAATTACACCCAGGGCGAGACCCCCTTCGAGCCCTTTTGGCTCAGTTTTATCAAGGGGCAAAGTGCTTTAAGGGGAGTTGTGCTTACCGCAGGTTCTACCCTCACTCCCTCATCTCTGTCTCTCTCCTCCTGAGTCTCCTCCTCACTGTGCATGCCACTGCCACCAACACCGACACCACTATCATCAGCCACGGGAGCTGATGAGGGTCCTGCTACTGCCGAAAAAATGTCTTTTCGCTTTTTTTTTAATCTGAGCCGCTTGGGTAACTTTGTTTGATTTTCGCGTTTAGACCATTGCCATAAAAGAAAGGTTTAGACTCGTCTTGCTCCGTCTCTGTGTACTCCTGTCACCGTGTGTTTCTTTTGCGCCGGGCCCCGCACCATTACGGACTAGTCCATTTCATTGTGAAAGTAGGGGGTACAAGCAGGGCACCTGCAGCTGCAAGAGGGGCGCCGATTTGCCAATTCCCCACACAGTGAAATGATAGATAACAGAAAACTGCTTCGCGGCGCAGATTATTATTATTTTTTTTTTTTTTTTAAGTTCTCGTGCCGCCCACCATGTGACATGAAAAAGTGCCGCCCCGGGCGACTGCCCGGTTCGCCCATGCCAAAAACCGCCACTGAATATGGGCCATAATTGACACCTGTTTCTTCACAGAATCAATCACCTCACTAATTGAACACAACACTGCTATTATTTTGAACATGCCCCTTTCAATTACAGATTCAATTACACAGAATGAGCAGCAATGGCTCACACACCCTGCCATATACCAGACTAACCAGTAATTATTGCATTTATGACCAATACACATGCCCATAGTCTTTCTCTCTATGCTTTCTGACTTTCCTACGTGCAGCTCTAATGAAGAAGTTCAGGTAGTGTGAAGAAATATGTTTAGTCTATGTCCATGGTCAGCCAGCAGTGTGTTAATGTGGTGTTATCATTGTGTCAGCCTTATCCTTTAAAAAGAGTGAAGAAGGGAAATTACAAGCACCTCAGCAGTGAGTCGGCAGCTTACCCTGGAGATGTCCTGCTCCTCCTCTTCATCACAACTCTCACCCATCATGTGGCTCTCCCTCGGGTTCCTCAAAGAATGCAAGACAAAGACTACCAGCTCTGTGGCCTCGTCCTGAAACACACACACACACACACACACACACACACACACACACACACACACACAGCTGAGCATGTCACTGAATTCAACCTTTCCTGTTTGTCAGGATATGTGAGCAGTGATGGACTTACTGTTCTCTCTTGGCTGGGCTCCACTGTTATCACCATATGGTCTTTAAACCTCAAACACACCACATCCTCCAAGGCAGGAATCCTCCCAGCTGTGACACACACACACACACACACACACACACAAAATGGCAGAGTGAATTATATTATTGTGCACATAGTATACAGCCCATTGCACATGTTTGAACACATACATACAACCCCAGACCAGCTCACATGGTGTTAGCAGCTCCTGTTGGATGTACGGTGGCAGTCTGTTGGTGATGAAGTCCCTCTTCATGTGAGTTGAGCGGACTTCCTGCATCCCTGTTTCCATTTCATCAGCCAGAGACCTGAGGCCAGCAGCCAGTTGCCTGCTGACGTCCAGGCCTTCACTGTTACCCTAAACACAGCCGACAAACCCAGACAGAGTCTGTGTAAATGCTTGTTGCTGAAGCAGCTTTCCATCAGTTTAAGGTAGAAGCGTGCAGATGTTTACTGCTGGAGAGGTGGATGTGTGTCAACCAACTAAAGTCATACAAATGGCTATTTGCACTGGTCGAAATGAGCAAAGGCACAATAATATGGCAAAATGACTCCCAACATCACAACATGCTGCCTGATCTGCATAAACATGACCTCAGCTGCTCCCCTCCACCAACCTCCACATGACTGGGTTAGTTTGGAGCCACGAAATAACCCAACAGGAGTCCAAAACATGAACGAGCTTCCCACTAAAACAGCATTGGGACTGCGTTTTCACGACGGTATCATCGTTTTTGTGGTGGCATGAAAACAGAAAGCACGTCTTGCCCATGCTGGTAGAACACAAGACAGCAAGAATACAAGGAGCCCCTCTTCAAAACAATGCTGTGTGGTGTCTTTGGCTACCTTCACACTGCAAGCCTTAGTACTCAATTCTCTATTATTTTCTCAGCTCAGTTGTTTTTTTTGTTTGGCTGTTTACATAGTTTTTTTAAATGTGGCCTATAATCACATTTCAATGTCAACTGGTCACAGTCCTGAACCGACCCAACTGCGCATCATAACAATTACAAAGACGTCACAGGCAGCAGGAGCAAGCTGCCGTACAGCCGAAGTCAGCGTTTCATTTGAATGTGGCCAAATTCTCGATTGAAAAAGATCAGATTCCATGTGATTTGTGCTGTTCATACTGTTATTAAAAAAACAGACCTGAGTCCCATATGGGCAAATAAATCAGATTTGGGCCACTTTTGCCTGCAGTGTGAACGAAGCCTTAAAGTCCTCAATTCTGAATACAGCCCCAAGGGATTATCAGTGAAGTGAAAACTTACTGTATTGCCATTTGTCACGAAACATTTTGATGTACACACATGTAAATAAACATAAATGTCTTGGATTAAGATGTTCATATATTAAAACATCTGTCAATCAATTTGAGAGTGAAAGCATCTGCCAGTCTTAGTTCTGAGTTGTCGCGAACTGGGGCAGACGGCAAACTTATTGTCACACACACACTCTTTTAGCTAAAAAGCTAAAAGTATCATTTTTGTTGTGTCACAGTCATCCAAACTTTTACCAGAAAGAATCTTCTGGGCATGCCCTCTCTCAGGCTGACTTCAGTCTTGCTGCGGTCACACAGCAAGCTGGGAAATATGTCCAACAGCAAATCCCCCCACGCCCTGAGGTACGGACAGGGAGAGAGGATCACAGAACGTGGCGCTCTTTATCAGCCTCATCACACATCACAATTCTACAAATAGTATAGTAGTAATAATATAAGTGTAGCCTAATCTTTATCTGCAACTGTGAGATTAAACAGAATGAATAGACAAGCTTTGAAGTTTCCAACTATTTGGTACAGCCCTAGTTGAAAGCTGCATAGAAGAGGAGTCCCATACATTCTCTGGTAAGTGCTGAGAGTCAAGTGGGTGGAGTGGTCCACTCCTGCTGGGGTGTTGGCTTGATGGATGGTTCCTCTGGGAAAGTACAGAAGATCTCCCGCCTGTGGAGGGAGAAGCCGACTCACTCGTACGGAAAACACAGAACTCTATTTTCTATAGCAACAACATATTTGTACATGAATGAATGTATATTGGTTTTGGTGCTGTACCTTCAGTATAATATCATGGGTCGGGCTGCCGATCCTCTCCTCGGACTCCACGCTGTACTCCGCTGCCAGAGGAACCGTAGGATTGTAGAGAAGCCAACGTTTCTGTCCCTCCAGCTGCAGGATGAATACCTGGGGAGAGAGCACCCCCGTTAGCATCAGAAGAAGACGACATATGGAAGAGGGCAATTACATTGTTACACATTACACACAGGCCCAAAATACACACAGACACACATGCACAGACCGTATACATGCATTAATGGAGAGATGTCAGAGTGAGGGGGCTGTCCATGAAGTTGGGTGTTCAGTGCCTTGCTCAAGGGCATCTCGGCAGCGCCAAGGAGCTGAACTGGCACCTCGGCAGCTACCAGTCCACACTCTACTTAGTCCTAGGGCTGGGTGGTATATCAATATATTTTCAAACGAGATATGGGATTACACAACGCTGTTTATATCGTTAAACAATCCATTTCTTCTGTAAAGCCGTGCCTGTGTTTGCATCTCTCCTTTCACTCTCTGTGCAGCCCCGCCCCCACTTACACAGGCACTCGGTTGTAATTGTTATTAGCACAAGCAGCTGTATATTTTGTTAAGCATGGGAGGAAAACCTGTACGCAGAAGAACAGTAGGCCTACTGGATGTAACTAACTTCAGTTCTATGAGTAATAGTGGGAGAGAAGGCGCCTGCTGGACCCAGCGAGAGATGTGAACCACGGCCAGATTATCATAAAAATTTTGCACAGTGACCAAACAGACATTTCATACACAAGACGTTTGTAACGCCTGTGACCTCCTGCCGATGCACATTCAACCGGCGCTGGACCGGTTCATAATAAATCAGCCATCACTCTGAGTAGAGAATCCACTCTGCAGTGTAAGTCAAACACTTCACTGATAAACTACAATATAAAACTTTCCTCTTATTTGTGAAATAAGCATGTGACCCGTTCCAACTCCACCCCTCAAAGAATCGGAATCAATAAGAACCGGAATCGAAAGGAAGAATCGGAATCAGAATCGTTAAAATCAAAACGATGCCCAACCCTAGTCACGAGCCAAAGCAATAGGAGATTGTAGTAGCAACCAACGTAGTAATAACTTAGATTAATATAGCGCAATTCATGAAACCTACAGACGCCTTACACTGGTACAGGGGGACAAGGGGAAAGAAAATAGGTCAACACAAACAGACTGAAAAGAAATAAAAATTGGGCGCTAAATGGAAGGGGGACGTGATTTAATGTAGGCTACTGACGTACAACCACATCACACATTGTAAAGTCATTTTATGAATGAAATAGACATATTACATACCTGAGGGCCAAATCAGGGTGGGTTTGGAATCATTTACTATCCCGTAATTGTCTCCATCTGTTAAACGCCCGACCGAAGTTGACTCGCTTTTTCGCCTGTCGTCTTTCACTTTCCCCTTTTAGCTTTTCTTGGTTTCATTTCCTTCTTTCCTGTGATGGTCCTGCCCCAGTATCAGCCATAACTACAGCAGATAACTTCTAAAATAACATTAAAATACAATTAGGCCTTTATAAAGAAATCCACTGCTCTCTTTTACCTAACTGGATACTCACTAACACAGGCTATTCCGATGTTACGCCTAAATCTGTGACCCATCAGAATGTGTTACTGTAGCGCCGTCTACCTGCCGTAAATCATTCTGTGACTTTGCGGGAAAAATCAAACCGGGCAGAGGCATAAATGCAAACTATATAAAATAGTAGTAGTAATAGTTAGTCTCGTTTGCTGTTACAGATCATTTATGATCATCAGATGAAATGTTAGATTCAGAAACATTTAAAAGTTACTAAAAAGTAAATAGTCACTTTAAAAATAGGCTATTTATTTTAGATATTTTTTCATTTACATGTGTTGCAGCTGTATATTTTCAAACAGGGAAGGAAACCCTGTCTTTGCATTTTATTTTGATCCCAGTCTGTTTTTTTAAAAGTGCTTGTGACATCTCACATGTGGCTTTGGCTCTTTATTTAGCCCACTTTGTAAAATATACCAAGATATATGATGTGTATTCCCATTCAGCCAAAAAATACAGAGATTTGATTTTTGGTCTATATCGCCCAGCCCTACTTTGTCCGTACGGGGACTTGAACAGGCAACGGTTGCCAAGCAAAGTCTCTACAGACTGGGCTACTACTGCCCCCAAAGGGCAACATGAAGAAAGAAATGGCTCGGCTGCTGAATGAGCCCAGTCATGGATTTGTTGTTGTACCTCGACATCATCATAGTGAGCTGGAAGGCCCTGGGACTCC